>NC_041398.2:7248906-7316406 GCF_900747795.2 Erpetoichthys calabaricus
CACTACCTTGTTTGCTCCTACAGCCGCTTGTGCTTGCTCGGCGCCTTAACGCTGGCCGCTTACCTGCGCACCGCTGAGCCTTTTACTGCTTTGACGTCAGCCGCTGCCTTTTTTTCTTTTCCTTTTCCTTTAAACTAAGGAATCGCTGTCACGACGACACGATTATTTGCTTACAAATGCCGATATCAGTTACTGCTGCTTTCTACTCTACCTCCTCGATGCTAATTCCAATACAGATAACAAGAACAAAAACATAAACAGGTACAAGTAACTTTTCCAAGCACACCTCCAAATACTCAGCTACTTTTGCTCTTGTGCGGGTGAGAAAAAAGCAAAAAAAATCATTCTAAAGGGAAAAAAGCTTTAAAAATTCCCACACGGTTCCTTAACAACAACCAAAACCCAAGTTTTAAGAGCGAAATGTATTTTCTTTATTTAAATCTCACACCACAGAACAGACCAAAAATTTTCAACAGCCTCTAGTGTTTACAAAGCACACGTCAGCCACATGACCAGAAGAATCACAGTACCTAATGGAGTCCATGTCAGGATGTCCCACTGGCTGATCTTCTCCAGACTCTTTTTCAGACCTGACAGCTCCTTTAGCAGGTCCTCAGAAGAAAAGTCAGCCGCGACTGGGAAGCTGAGCGAGTCTCCATCAGCAGGAAGGACACAGTGAGATGAGAAACTCTGCATCAGGAGAGGAGAGGGAACAAGAAGGAATAAAAAGTAACATTAATAAGAAGGACCTCCTCTAAACTAAACATCAGTGTGGTGGACAGTCATCTTGGGTTTAGATAGAGAGATTACTTTTCATTGATTCATTGGTTATTTATGGCAGAATGTTTCATTATAATGGACCAAAAAATGTCATCGACCTTGACTCTTAAAAAGCTTTTCACCAGTGATAGTTTCATAACGAAAATGAGAACTAGAACTAAAAATAGTGTTTTTCATTTTACAAGAATGAGAAATTAAATTAAGGTAAACAGAGAAACTAATACTAAATAAAAATAAAAATTAGTGATATGTGAGCGAACTAAAACGAGAACAAAAACTGAGTAAAAACAAAAAATAACAGCAATAGCATTTTCATTCAATCTGGTTCAGTTGTGCAGAGGAGCTGTTTGCAGGTCGCCCTGAGCCTTCAGTTACGTTGCGCTGTTTACTATGCGGTGCTCTTGTACCTTGGGCTTACTGTAGTCATGTGGTGCAGCTTCCGTAAGGACCGTTGTTTGTTTGTTGAGCACATTTGGTTTGTCGGGTTGAAGCAGTCAGCACATGTGGTTGCCGATGGCGAGTTTTGCACAGATGTTTGCAGGTAGAAAGCAAGAAAGTAACATGTGGAAATACTTTAATTACAGCACAAATGTAGCATGCGAGAAGAAGAAAAGAGCCTCGGAGTTTCAGTGCAGGACCAACTGGATCAGCACTTAGTGGAAGTCCAGCACTGCTCTGGCACCAGGACTGCACTTTACACAGGGACGTGCGATCAGGGGAGGCATGAAAAGTAAAAAAAAGAATTTATAATGATAACATAAAATAAATTTGTCCACTGGTCTGTGCTGTAAATTTGATTTCTGTATAATTTCAATAATTTTTATCTTTTTCACCGTCAAAATCGCTGAATTTGTGCATTTCCTAATCATATACAAGGGAGAAACGTGAGGTGCGGCAGCGACGAGACTCACCTCCTCTCGGACTGCGCTGTCCCTCACACATGGGGTTGATGCATGCAGTTGGCGTGTGCTTGTTGCTGTCTCTCTGTGTCGCCAATATATTGTTTGCAGACACGTTTATTATACACCCTGACTTTTCACAGTCTGGCTGATATCTTTAATAAATTTGTGTGACATATTTAGTTTTGCTGATCGGACATAAAACTGCAGTGAGAAGGCACAAGGCGAGGCAGGCAGTACCGTGCCGCCCTGAAGAGAGCCTAACAGGTGCTCGTTGCTGCTGTTCTTCTACGCAGAGGCTCTCAGCACCAATAAAGTTATCGATTTCAGAAAGTCAAGTGCACTGCAGCGGGCTGTTTATTTTTATTTTTTCTTCCAACTTCAAAATGGAAGATTAAGACTTTTACAACTAAAGGAAATCAAGGAGGACTTTTACAAGAAAGTGACAGAGATTTTCGTGAACAAGGAGAGGTGCATGGACTTTATTTACAAATTAAGGTAAGACAATAAACGGTTTTCAATTTTATAAAAAAATGGGATCAGACTAAGAAAAAAAATCCAATTTTTAAAGAATAAATTTTGACCTTAAATAAAATATTCATTTGCTTTTCCTGTTATCCTTTGTTGAGCAGTCTGTATTAAAATTGATTAATGCATAAGAATTAAAATCTTTTAAAAACAACTAAATATTTCTATTATGGTCAAAATTTAAATCTGTTTTTGTACACCTCTTTATACTTTCATTTGTATTAAATGAGTATAAATTGTGAAATTGCAATGGCAAATTTAGAACATGAGGAGCAAATGTGCTCTCTCCGTTCTCTCTCGCCACTATACATGTAACGTTCTTTCTTAGTCCAATATGTGTGTAAAGAATGCTGATGAGATATTAAACATAACCAGTAGTCAATGTGCATGCTGCCAATCGAATAGTGAAAAAGATATGGGTTCATATATTTGTAAATCTGACTCTGAAGGAGTCACCAGCCATGAACCTCACCGCATGTCACTGCTTCAGTACTGGCAGCATAAATTGTCAACATACAATCTGCTGGTGCCCCTCATAGTGGCTGAGGACCTTGTCTGTGCTACTGTATTACAGGCAGTCATCAAGAGAATATTTTCACTGTGTGACTATCCTTGCAATGGACAACGTTTCAACATGAACCAATCTATTGAAAAGCGTGCTTGTTTAAAGCTAAACAGAAACTTGCTCGCATCGACTGGTTTCTTGGGTTGAAACATTTGATCTTGCTGACTACGCTCATTAGGCCACTTCATCTGTTTGCTCATTGATAGTCAAGTTGTGTTTAACTGCATTACGAACTGTGAGTGAATTTTGTTGACTGAAACATAACTTGCATTGAAATATGTGTAGGCCAGCATTTGTGGTCTTGCAACAGAAAGAAAAACTAAAATTGTACTAATATTATAGAATAAGGCCAGAACTAAATAAAATAAAAACTAAAATTTTAAACATTGAAAACTAGAATGAAATAAAAATAAAAATACATTTCATGAAATAAAATGAAAACTAAAATTAAAATAAACATCAGAAATGAAATATCACTGCTTTTCACACAGAAGTGCACAAGAGGCGAGTCATCAGACTGTAGATAACTGGACTGGGGGGGGGGCAGCGGACAGGCAGGAGAAGAACTGACTTAGTAGACAAAACAAGACATTGGGCTCTTTAATATACTGAGATAGATAGATAGATAGATAGATAGATAGATAGATAGATAGATAGATAGATAGATAGATAGATAGATAGATAGATAGATAGATAGATAGATAGATAGATAGATAGATAGATAGATAGATAGATAGATAGATAGATAGATAGATAGTATATTTGTCCCAAGGGGGAAATATGGCAATTAAATTAAATCCAATGACTTACACATACTGTTCAGTATAATCTTACTACTGAAGGTCTGCAACTAGAAAGTGTGTGACTTGCCAGAAAAACTTGGGAGCCTTTTGTGTACTCATCACAGTTCTGTAATCTGCCCTGTAGAACACACTTGTGGGACCACATCAGGAATATTGTGTGTTAGAGAAATGAGAAAACAGCAGAAAAGAAAGTCGAGAAGAAGAAGAAGTGACCAGACTGGACTGTGGGGTTTGAGCTGTGAGGAAATGCTGAAGGATTTGAATGTCATCAGTTAAAGGACATGATGAGGTGACATGACAGGAGAGTTTAAAGATATAAAGGAGTTGGTGTCTGATTTAAAGAGAACATGCCATAGAGCTGAGCGTAAATGGAGGAAGACTAAACTAACTATCCACTATGAAATATTAAAAGTTAAAGTAACAGAATACAATAACACAGTCCGTCTTGAGAGGCGCTGCTGTTTCTCTAAGATTATAAATAACAATGCTAGTAATCCCAGAGTCTTCTTCTCGATGATTGATCGTCTGTTAAACCAGGTAACTCAAAGGAATGCCTCCTAAGTACTTCCAGTAAAACCTGTGAGGCTATCACTGTATTTTTCATTCAAAAAATTAATGATATTAGAAATAACATACAGGTGCTGGTCATAAAATTAGAATATCATGTCAAAGTTAATTTATTTCAGTAATTCCATTCAAAAAGTGAAACTTGTATATTAGATTCATTCATTACACACAGACTGATGTATTTCAAATGTTTATTTCTTTTAATGTTGATGATTATAACTGACAACTAATGAAAATCCCAAATTCAGTATCTTGGAAAATTAGAATATCAATTAAGACCAATGCAAAAAAAGGATTTTTAGAAATGTTGGCCAACTGAAAGGTATGAACATGAAAAGTATGAGCATGTACAGCACTCAATATTTAGTTGGGGTTCCTTTGGCCTGGATTACTGCAGCAATGCGGTGTGGCATGGAGTCGATCAGTCTGTGCCACTGCTCAGAGTGTTATGAGAGCCCTATACACTATATATACTCATACACACACACACACACACACACACATATATATATATATATATATATACACATACATACATATATATATATACACATACATACATATATATATATACAGTATATATATATATATATATATATATATATATATATGTACACACACATATACAGTATACATACACATATACATCTATACTGATAAAAGTCAAAGCCCTCACTGACTCACTCATCACTAACTCTCCAACTTCCCGTGTAGGTAGAAGGCTGAAATTTGTCAGGCTCATTCCTTACAGCTTACTTACAAAAGTTAGGCAGGTTGCATTTCGAAATTCTACACGTAACGGTCATAACGGTCGACAACGTCTGCCATGTTAAACTTTCTTATTTTTGCCCCCATCTTCACGATATTTGGTTAGCAGCTTCCCTGCGCTAACCGAAACCGATGTATGTTTTTCGGTGGTATGACACCACTGTCGGCCGCGATACAGAACTTTCCAACGGTCTTTGTTACTTAATGGGCCAATCTTCAAGAAATTAGGTACGCAGTTTCCCAACGCTAACTGAATCCTACTTACGTACATATATACATCCATAGTCTGCAGCTCGGTCCACACTCTGAATCCTCCAGGCACTCCTGAGCATAATCTAATTTTGAAGGTTGGGGCACCAATAACGTTACTGAGAAACTTACAGCCACCGGAACTTTGTAATGGCACAAGACTTCAGGTCACATGTCTGCAAAAGAACCTAATTGATGCAACTGTTTTTACTGGCGGTGGCTCAGGGGAGAGAGTTTTTATTCCTCGCATCCCCGTTATACCCTCTGATCTCCCATTTCAATTAAAACGCCTCAAATTACTAGTAAGGCTCTGCTTCACAATGACAATTAATAAGTCTCAGGGACAGACCCTACAAAAGGTTGGCATTGATTTGAGCCAAGATTGCTTTTCACGTGGCCAACTATACGTTGCCTGCTCAAGAGTAAGCTCAGCGCACAGCTTGGTCATATTACAACCGGAGGGGCGAACTAACAACGTGGTATACAAAGAGATCCTTAACAAATAATTAGTGGTACATTTTCCCTCAGTTTATTATTTAAAATTTTAAAGCAGTACTTTGCCGCTGCGAAGCAGGGTATTTTGCTAGTCTAATATACAAGTTTCACTTTTTGAATGGAATTACTGAAATAAATCAACTTTGTCATGATATTCTAATTTTATGACCAGCACCTGTAGTATATCTCCCCAACACTAAGGATCCTCCTAAACTCCAGTACTCCATTAGAAACAAATTAAAGTCTTTCACTAGGATAGATTTACCTGATTTACATAAAATTATTTCTCAACTGAGACCCTCCACCTGTGCCCTTGACCCAATACCAACAAGTTTTTTCAAAGAAGTATCAGGCGTGCTACTTGATAATATTCTTGACATAGTAAATTCGTCATTAGATACGGGGGTCTTCCCAGACTGTCTTAAGACTGCTGTAGTTAAACCCCTACTTAAGAAAAATAATCTTGAACCCTCTGCTCTTGATAATTTTAGACCCATCTCTAACCTGCCTTTCTTAAGTAAAATTCTAGAGAAGGCAGTCATTATACAGTTAAATGAGCACCTCAATAAACCTGCTTTTCTTGATAAATTTCAGTCAGGTTTTAGAACAAATCACAGCACAGAAACTGCACTCGTTAAAGTAGTAAATGACTTGCGGGTAAATGCAGACAGAGGCCATTTATCTGTTCTCATCCTCTTAGATCTGAATGCCGCATTTGACACCATCGATCATAATATTCTTAGAAATCGCCTTAGTCAACGGGTGGGCCTCTCTGGCAGTGTCTTAAATTGGTTTGAATCCTACCTGGCAGGGAGAAAATTCTTTGTTAGTTGTGGTAATTATAACTCAAAGACACATGATATCCTATATGGTGTTCCACAAGGCTCTATCCTGGGTCCGCTGCTCTTCTCAATCTACCTGCTTTCGTTAGGTCAGATTATCTCTGGGCACAACGTGAGCTACCACAGCTATGCTGATGACACACAGCTGTATTTATCAATAGCACCTGATGACCCCGATTCCCTTGATTCACTAACACAATGTCTTACTTGTATTTCTGAATGGATGAATAGTAATTTTCTAAAGCTAAATAAAGAGAAAACTGAAATTTTAGTGATTGGCAGTAATGGATACAATGAGGCTATTAGAAATAAACTGGATACTTTAGGATTAAAAGTTAAGACGGAGGTAAAAAGCTTACGGGTAACTGTTGACTGTAATCTGAATTTTAAATCGCATATTAATCAGATCACTAGGACAGCATTTTTTCACTTAAGAAACATAGCAAACGTTAGACCTCTTATATCATTGAAAGATGCTGAGAAATTAGTTCACACTTTCGTTTTCATACGACTAGATTACTGTAACGCAATCCTCTCAGGAATACCCAAAAAAGACATAAATCGTTTGCAACGAGTGCAGAATGCAGCTGCTAGAATCCTAACTAGGAAAAGAAAATCTGAGCACATCTCTCCAGTATTGATGTCACTACACTGGTTACCTGTGTCATTCAGGATTGACTTTAAAATTCTGCTTATGGTTTATAAAGCCTTAAATAATCTCGCCCCATTTTATATATCGGAATTTCTGACATCTTATATTCCAAATTGTAACCTTAGATCCTCAAAAGAGTGTCTCCTTAGAATTCCAAGAACAAAACTTAAAAGAAGTGGTGAGGTGGCCTTCTGCTGTTATGCACCTAAAATCTGGATTAACCTGCCAGTAGGAATTCGCCAGGCTAATACAGTGGAGCACTTTAAAAAACTGCTGAAAACACATTACTTTAACATGGCCTTCTCATAACTTCACTTTAATTTAATCCTGATACTCTGTATATTCACTTGATTATAATTACCATTCATGGTGGCTCTAAAATCCGTACTAACCCCTACTCTCTCTTCTGTTTCTTTTTCCGGTTTCTTTGTGTTGGCGGCTTGCACCACCACCATCTACTCAAAGCACCGTGATGTTCCAACATTGATGGATTAAAAGCCAGAAGTCTGCATGACCATCATCTTCAAGTCCTTCTGTGAGAACCCTAACTACAAAGAGGACTATTTCATTTATGTTATGTAGAATGCCCAGAGGGGACTGGGTGGTCTCGTGGCCTGGAACCCCTACAGATTTTATTTTTTTCTCCAGCCGTCTGGAGTATTTTTTTGTTTTTTCTGTTCTCCCTGGCCATCGGACCTTACTCTTACTCTATGTTAACTAATGTTGTCTTATTTTCATTTCTTACTTTGTCTTTTATTTTTCTTTTCTTCATTGTGTAAAGCACTTTGAGCTACTTTTTTGTATGAAAATGTGCTTTATAAATAAATGTTGTAGTTGTTGATGTTGTTGTGTCTTCTTTTTCCAGGTGGCATTATTTAAAATGATTCTTACTAAGAATAAATGTCATATAAATTTGTTTCTTCAAGCTAACAACTGTAGATTTACTTCCCAGTCATGTAGATGAAGGCTGAGCTTTGAGTTTTTAGTATAAACTACGGAAAAATGTGGCAAAGATGAAATTGGACTGAAAGATCCATTCTTGCCATTTGTAAAAACAACTCAGATCTTTTACATTTCTCTCTAAATGATTTCAGGTCCCACACACCTCAGTCTGATCAGACTCCCTGTGAAGTGTCGCTCTCACCTGCAGGAAGTGGATGTGGTCCTTGGTCTCTGAAAGCTCCTTCAGCTCAGCTTCTCTCCTCTTCAGCTCCTCAATCTCCTTCTCCAGTTGCTCCATGACTCCTTCAGCTTTCTCCATTTCTCTCTTTTCTTGTTCTCTGATTTTCCCTGTCAGGTTCTTGTAGGTTTCCTCAATGCAGTGAATCAGATCAATGAAGCTCTTCTCATGTTCCCCCATCACTCTTCCCACAGAAAGCTATTTGGATATGAAAAAAATAATGAATGGAGTCATCTAATTAAAAAACAGTCACAATCACAGTCACAAATGACTTTTGTTAGTATTCTGATGATGTAGAGGAGAGTTTGAATTAGGAGAACGGTGGTAGGAGTATTTCCTACTTAGTATTCTCCTGATACTCTGGGTAGCAGCATCTTCTTAAGGCAACTCTGTATGATCTATGAGAGCCATTGGAGCAAGTTACAAGGGGCCAGCACTATTGTCATGTGAGGACCCTGGTAGTGTTACACAGGGTGGTCTTTTAAAGAGCCTCAACTGGTCATCCTGGGTTTGAGAGTGGAGCAGAACAATGTTAATCTGGAGTGGAGAATGAAAGGCAGACGGGGAAAGAAGAAGAATTAGAAAAAGAAGAAGAAGAAAAATGGGTATTGTTGAAAAAAGCTGGTCTGTTGTAAGGTAATTGTGTGAATTTAAAATATCCATCCATCCATCCATCATCCAACCCACTATATCATAACACAGGGTCACGGGAGTCTGCTGGAGCCAATCCCAGCCAACACAGGGTGCAAGGCAGGAAAAAATCCCGGGCAGGGTGCCAGCCCACCGCAGGACACACACACACACACTCAAAGCACACACTAGGGACAATTTAGAATCACCAAAGCACCCAACCTGCATGTCTTTGGACTGTGGGAGGAAACCCACACAGACACGGGGAGAACATGCAACCTCCGTGCAGGGTGGGCCCGGGAAACGATCCCAGGTCTCCTTACTGCGAGGCGGCAGTGCTAACCACTGGGCCACCATGCCGCCCCAGGGAAAACATTTTTCATTTAAATATTCAGATTCAACTACAGAGGGATCACACTCCTCAGCCTCCCTGGAAAAGTCTATTCAGGGGTCCTGGAGAGGAGGGTCCATCGGATAGTCGAGCCTCGGATTCAGGAGGAACAGTGTGGTTTTCGTCCTGGTCGCGGAACAGTGGACCAGCTCTATACCCTTAGCAGGGTCCTGGAGGGTGCATGGGAGTTTGCCCAACCAGTCTACATGTGTTGTGTGGACTTGGAAAAGGCATTCGACCGTGTCCCTCGGGGAATCCTGTGGGGGGTGCTCCGAGAGTATGGGGTACCGGCCCCCCTGATAAGGGCTGTTTGTTCCCGGTACGATTGGTGCCAGAGCAGTAAGTCGAACCCGTTTCCAGTGAGAGTTGGACTCCGCCAGGGCTGCCCTTTGTCACCGATTCTGTTCATAACTTTTATGGACAGAATTTCTAGGCGCAGCCAGGGCGTTGAGGGGGTCCGGTTTGGTGAGCTCAGGATTGGGTCACTGCTTTTTGCAGATGATGTTGTCCTGTTTGCTTCATCAGGCCGTGATCTTCAGCTCTCTCTGGATCGGTTCGCAGCCGAGTGTGAAGCGGCTGGGATGAGAATCAGCACCTCCAAATCCGAGACCATGGTCCTCAGCCGGAAAAGGGTGGAGTGCCCTCTCAGGGTTGGTAGCAAGATCCTGCCCCAAGTGGAGGACTTCAAGTATCTCGGGGTCTTGTTCACGAGTGAGGGAAGAATGGAGTGTGAGATCGACAGGCGGATCGGTGCGGCATCCACAGTGATGCGGGCTCTGCATCGGTCTGTCGTGGTGACAAAAGGAGCTGAGCCGCAAGGCGAAGCTCTCAATTTACCAGTCGATCTATGTTCCTACCCTCACCTATGGTCATGAACTATGGGTAGTGACCGAAAGAACGAGATCGCGAATACAAGCGGCTGAAATGAGTTTCCTCCGCAGGGTGTCTGGGCTTTCCCTTAAAGATAGGGTGAGAAGCTCAGTCATCCGGGAGGGGCTCAGAGTAGAGCCGCTGCTCCTCCGCATCGAGAGGAGTCAGATGAGGTGGCTCGGGCATCTGATCAGGATGCCTCCTGGAAGCCTCCCTGGTGAGGTGTTCCGGGCACGTCTAACCGGGAGGAGGCCCCGGGGAAGACCCAGGACACGTTGGAGGGACTATGTCTCTCGACTGGCCTGGGAATGCCTTGGGATTCTCCCGGAAGAGCTAGAAGAAGTGGCCGGGGAGAGGGAAGTCTGGGCATCTCTGCTCAAGCTGCTGCCCCCGCGACCCGACCTCGGATAAGCGGGAGACAATGGATGGATGGATGGATATTCAGATTCATTCATTGGTCATCTTCTCCAATTCATTTCCACATTATAGTCAGACAACTTGAACTCTGGAGTATTGTGTGAACTTCAGAAGGGGTTGAGGTGTGTATTTCACTCTCTATATTTTTATTCACTTGTATGGGGGGTTATTGTGTGTTGAATGTCATTGTCATCTTTGTGTCTTTCTTTTTTAATTGTTCATTTTTTCCTTCTTTTCTGAAACTGCCTTATAACTGTCTTTTTGACACATACTGTACATATTCATTTGACTGTTTAGATATGCTGATGATATCAATAGATGAATGTACAGCAGGACTCTTCATGGGCTGATATTGGCCTGTCCTTATATTAGTTTAGGAAGGTGAGTGGCAGCAATCGGCCCGTTTCAGCAGATCAGCATGTAAACAGGTGGAGGTGCGCGTTATCAGCACTCAGTCCAGCAGCCTAACACCTTCACTTATTGAGTCCAGTAAAGCTGCGACATATCAAAATGAACAGAGAAAGTCCATTAGGGAATGTTGTGTCAACTGATCCAACTCAGAACATCGGTACCAACCTTCATTATGAGTTATTGTTAGGGGAGTGAAGTCACCTTTAAGTGGAGGAATGAGAAACCTACGGACATGAGGGTCTCGTTGTCTGAATTCCTAAAGGCTAAAACATGAAATGCTGTCAGCAATGAAACGCCATGAAGGACACAATAAACCATCTTCTCTCCTTCTCCATCTCCCTGTCCTCACACATCATCACCACAAACTCTCACAGCCCTTTTAGTTTTTCTCCTCTCTTTGATATGAAGTCTCGTCTTAATTCCACTCACCTTCATCTCCTCCACTGTCTTCCTCGTCTCCCTCAGTTTCTTCTCTTTCTCTTCAAGTCTCCTCCTAATTTCACTCCGTGTTGTCTGCAGCTGTTTCTGTTTGGACACACAAGAGGACACATGGGGGTCTCATCAGAATTCACTTCCTCTTTCTGAGCTCATGGTGTCATTTTGAGTGATTAAATTTGTACAACACATTTGTTTCACATTCCATGACACAACTTACTGTTTCTGTTACACTTGTCTTCATATTGACACAGTAGGTGACACAAAGAGATTTAATGAAACAAATATGAATGTCACAAAAACATTCAAATAAACGTTTAATTTAACAGTTCAATTCAAGATGGAGTTTGGGCTTGAAGAGAGCTACAAATAAAGGAGACAGTCTGAAGGCTCACTGGTGTACAAGTCAGTCCTTGAGATTTAGAGGACATCACATCGACAACCAGGATATCAGAGCTTCACACATAAAAACTAAAGAATCCTGCAAACCCAGGAGACTTCGGATGGCTAAGGACTGCAATTGTAGGACCAACAAGGCCATTGTGGAGTTGAGACTTGTGAGAACTTTGTCAAGTGTTTGGTCATTTTATGGAGTCAAGTGAGATAACTGTGGACAGCAAGAAAGGTGCTTGGCGTGACATCTGGACAGAGGAAGGATGAAAAGAAAACCTGGTGGTGGAATGGGGTAGTACAGGAGAGTAAACAGAGGAAGAGGATGGTGAAGAAGATGTGGGATAGTCAGAGAGATGTAGAAAGTAGACAAGAGTACAAGGAGATAAGGCGCAAGGTGAAGAGAGAGGTGGAGAAGGCTAAAGAAAAGGCGTATGATGAGTTGTATAAGATGCTGGACTCTAAGGAGGGAGAAAAGGACCGGTGGGCTAGACAGAGGGACCGAGCCTGGAAAGATATGCAGCAGGTTAGGGTGATAAAGGATAAACATGGAAACATTTACTCACAAGCGAGGAGAGTGTGTTGAGCAGATGGAAATAGAACTTTCAGAGGCTGATGAATGAAGAGAACGAGAGAGAGAAGAGGTTGGATGATGCTGAGATAGTGAATCAGGAAGTGTAACGGATTAGCAAGGAGGAAGTAAGGACAGCTATGAAGAAGATGAATAATGGAAAGGCCGTTGGTCCAGATGACATACCTATGGAAATAGGAGGTGTTTAGGAGAGATGGCAATGGAGTTTTTAACCACATTGTTTAATGGAATCTTTGAAAGTGAGAGGATGCCTCAGGAGTGGAGAAGAAGTGTACTGGTGCCAATATTTAAGAATAAGGAAGATGTGCAGGACTGTAGTAACTACAGGGGGATAAAATTGATGAGCCATAGCATGAAGTTATGGGAAAGAGTAGTGGATGCTCATTTAAGAAGTGAGGTGATTAGTGGGAAGCAGTGTGGTTTCATGCCAAGAAAGAGCACCACAGATGCGATATTTGCTCTGAGGGTGTTGATGGAGAAGTAGAGATAAGACCAGAAGGAGTTGCATTGCGTCTTTGTGGATCTGGAGAATGCTTATGACAGGAAGCCTCGAGAGGAGTTGTGGTATTGTATGAGGAAGTTGGGAGTGGCAGAGAAGTACTTAAGAGTGGTACAGGATATGTACGAGGGAAGTGTGACCATGGTGAGGTCTATGGTAGGAGTGACGGAGGTGGGATTACATCAGGGATCGGCTCTGAGCCCTTTCTTATTTGCAATGGTGATGGACAGGTTGATCAGACGAGATTAGACAGGAGTCCCTGTGTACTGTGATGTTTGCTGATGACATTGTGATATGTAGCGAGAGTAGGGAGCAGGTTGAGGAGACCCTGCAGAGGTGGAGAAACGCTCTAGAGATGAGAGGAATGAAGGTCAGTTGGACCACCAAGACAGAATACATATGTGTGAATTAGAGGGAGGTCAGTGGAATGGTGAGGATGCAGTAGAGTATGAAAATGGTGAGGATGAGTAGAGTTGACAAAGGTGGATAAGTTTAAATACTTAGGATCAACAGTACAGAGCAATAGGGAGTGTGAAAGAGAGATGAAAAAGAGAGTGGAGGCAGGGTGGAGTGGGTGGAGAAGAGTGTCAGGAGTAATTTGTGACAGATGAGTATCAGCAGCAGTGAAAGGGAAGGTCTACAGGACGGTAGTGATACCAGCTATGTGATATGGGTTGGAGATGGTGGCACTGACCAGAAAGCAGGAGACAGAGCTGGAGGTAGCAGAGTTAAAGATTTCCATTGGGTGTGACGAGGATGGATAGGATTAGAAATGAGGACATTAGAGGGTCAGCTCAAGTTGGACGGTTGGGAGACAAAGTCAGAGAGGCGAGATTGTGTTGGTTTGGTCATGTGCAGAGGAGAGATGCTGAATATACTGGGAGAAGGATGCTAAGGATAGAGCTGCCAGGTAAGAGGAAAAGATGAAGGCCTAAGAGAAGGTTTATTGATTTGGTGAGAGAGGACATGCAGGTGATGGGGGTGACAGAGCAAGATGACGAGGACAGAAAGATATAGAAGAAGATGATCCGCTGTGCCATTATTTGTATGAAAATGTGTTATATAAATAAATGTTGTTGTTGTTGTTGTTGACCCCTAACAGGAGCAGCCGAAAGAAGAAGATGAACTCCGTCAAAAGCTCCTTCCTCATCCAAACACAACAGAAGCTTTGTAAACTCAGACACTTTGGGGTAAATATATTAAATTTAACAACAGCTGAAAATTTAAAACCAGATGTTTGTTTTTGGGGCATCTCAGGAATTGACCCAAATGAACAAACAGTTTAAAAATGGATGACATAAAGAGACCAGGAGTGAAAATCAGATTCTCCACCATGGTCCATCAATTAGTTAAGTGATTCAAATAAATTTAATAAACAGAAGAACAGCCCATAAATAGCATACCTGTTTAAACTGTTACTTGCTAAATGTTTGTTTGCTTAGTGTAAAGAGCAGAGATCAGAGTCAAATGGCCTGGCCTGTCAAATTAGAACCCATAGACTTCATAAATGAAGAAATGTCAGCCAATCAAGAGGCCTTGGAGCAGTTTATGTCAGGAGCTACACAGGACTTTTGAAAATGTGCCTGAATCTTCTGAGGTGCTGATATTCAAGTGAAACAGAAATAAGACAAAGCAGCACAAGAAGCTGAGCAGAGGAGAGCAGCCATGGGCATCTCAGGACTTCAGGACAAGGCCAACTGTGACAGAGAGTTAAATCTGTTTAGTGTGAGCAGAGGAGACAGCATGAGGGCCTCATCCAGGTATTTAAAATCCTCAAAGGCATCGATTAAGCAGACCCAGCAACATTCTTAAGGCTTAAGGATGAATCACACACTCAAGGATATCACTGGACATTAAGCAGATGTGCATTTGAAACTGAAGCCCGGAAACTCTTCTTTACAGAAAGAGTTGTAGGACTGTGGAGCAAACTACTGAGACATGGAGTTGAAGCAGAAACCTTGAGAACCTTTAAGAAGAATCTGGATGAGATATTGGGGCAGCTTAGCTATTAGCTAATCAAATGGGCTTGATGGACTGAATGGTCTCTTTTTGTTTGTCACATTTCTTATGTTCTGCTATTAATTTTAAGACCATCTGGGCCGTAGTCCTTTTTCACAACTGAATTTACCAACTTTTAATTAACCCTTACTATATGATGATTGTGTAGTGTGGATGGTGGATTTTTATTTTCACATATATTTGGAAATATACACATTTAGTAAATATTCTTTCCAAACTGTTAAAGCTCAGAGTCCATCTCACAATCATACAGTGTAATCATCACTCAAGGAGTTGATTAAATTAAATTATGTCTGATTACTAATTAGGCACAGAATTACTGAACTACTTAATTAAATGAGAACATCTGTACTATAAAGTCACTTAAAACTTAATGTGTATTTAAGAATTTTAGATCTAATCCAAAACATCAATATTAACTGACATGTGAGTGTAACGTGTCTCTTAGAGAGGCCTGAGATACTCCAGACACAAGTGATCAGAACACAAAGAACCTCTGCTCAGTTTAATGAGAGCACTCAGCTCACTCGACTGTCCATGGATCACACTTGGTATCTCATCCTGGACTGTTGCATGTCTTCCACCCAGTCTCGCCACGATAGGCTCCAGCACCCTGCTGTCCAACACAAGCAAAATCAGGCTCCTCAACATGAAGGAATAGATTTCTTTTCCAAACTACATTTACGTATCACTTAACTCCTTTTTTTAGTGAGGTTCCATTAAACACTAAACTCCACTCACCTGTTTTCCTTCTGTTTCCGTCACCAGCTCGACCCTTTCATGACTTTTGTGTTCAGTCATTTCACACATCATGCAGATGCAGGTCTCATCAGATTTACAAAACATCTCCAGACTTTTGTGATGTTTCTCAAAGAGTTTCTCCTTCAGATTTCTGTCAGGATCAACCAGCTTGTGGTGCTTCAGGGCGTCTCCTTCATAGTGAGGAAGCAGGTGAGTCTGACAGTAGGAGGCCATGCAGGTTAGACAGGACTTCACCGGTCTGAACTTCTTCCCTGTACAGAAGTCACACTCCACATCTCCAGGGCCGGCATAATTCTGAGATGGAGCACTGAGTCTTGACTTCTTCAGTTTCTTAACTACTTCAGTCAGAAGAGTGTTTCTTCGCAGAGCTGGCCTTGTGGTGAAGGTATGTCTACAGTGAGGACAGCTGCACTCTTGGCTCTGATCCCAGCAGTCCGTGAGGCACTTCAGACAGAAATTATGTCCACAGGGGATGGTGACAGGGTCAGTCAGGGTGTTCAAACACACCGTGCAGGTGAACTCATCCTCTAATACAAACAGCTGGGCTTCAGCCATCATCAGTCTGAGGAGAGGCAGGAAGAGAGAATCAGTCAGACAAACAAGCAAGTGACTTGTGAAGAAATGAAAGTGCAAGTTTGTCTGTGGTCAGCAAGGAGGAGGAGGAGGACGAGGAGATTTAAAGAGAAAGCTGAGAGCTCACAGAGAGAACATCTTAGGAGACACTGAGGATGAACAGTTAATGTGAAACAGGAGCTCAGAGAGTGAAGACGTACAGTGAGAGAAGAGATGACCTGTCACATGGGGTCTGCTAAAGATTAATTCATGCCAGCATTTCTTATTTACTTATTAAACACTACCATCCACTTTAGACATACTCAGAGCTCAGTGCACATTTACAAATGAAATTAAATAAAAATAAAACACAACACATAAATCACCATAAAAAGCAGACTGAGACAGCGAGCTATTAAACTGATTATTCATTCTACTCATGCTGGTGCTCTTTATTAATCAAAATGTCCATCCCATAGTAAGTTCTCTTCTCTAATTTATCAAAGTTATAGGAATGTTAGGAGGAAAAGAAATCTGTCCAATCACTCATAACCAGTTGTGCCTTTTGTTAATGCCAGTAATTCATTGTATTATTCAGTAAAGCTCACACTTTATTTTCCTTGACTTTCTCAGCAGTTGAAGTTCCAGGCTGTTCCATCAACACAACTAAAGTCTCTCATTTTAAGAAGCAGAATAATCCATCCATCCATCCATCCATCCATCCATCCATCCATCCATCCATCCATCCATCCATCCATCCATCCATTCATTTTCAAACCTGCTTATATGGTGCAGTGCTATGGGGAAACTGGAGTCTACCTCAGTAATCATTGGGTGCCACAGAGAAACAACCCCTGGACAGTCCATCACAAGGTGAACACACACCTTTACAGTGTTTGTTGGTGTCTTTAACGTGTCCTGCTGGAGTGGGATATTCATGACCCAGCAGTCCAATAATGGCTAACTATCACTCTGTTCACAACCACGCTAATCTGTGTCTGAGTCCTTAATGTAATATTAAAAGAGGTCAGCTGACAGGTGAACAAAAACAGTAACCAGCCTCTTAAGCAACAATGAAGTCTTTGACGTGGCCTGATATTTTTCAATTTACTATGAATCAGGTCACTAATATCAGCACTTTATCTATTCTTTATCTATTTATGTTTTCTGCTGTTTGGCTATCAATTTAATTTGGATTCTTTAACATAAATCAATTCCTCAGATTCCTCTGAAGACAGACATCCACTTGTAGGACAGGATGATATTACTTGGTCTAAAGCTCATTTTCTTAAGCTGCCTCTGCCTGCCCCTCTTTTATTGACTTGAAACTTCAGCTCAGATGTCAGTTCACTTCACCAGGACTCTTCTTGACAGTTTTGGGTGTCATCTGATCAGTCTGATCAACCACAGGAAATGACACCCAGTAATAGATAGATAGATAGATAGATAGATAGATAGATAGATAGATAGATAGATAGATAGATAGATAGATAGATAGATAGATAGATAGATAGATAGATAGATAGATAGATAGATAGATAGATAGATAGATAGATAGATAGATAGATAGATAGATAGATAGATAGATAGATAGATAGATAGATAGATAGATAGATAGATAGATACTTTATTAATCCCAGGGGGAAATTCACAAATGTCTCAGTATGTCACTCTTTATAACTTTGTGACTGAAGGAGTCAAAAGTCAACCCCTTGGAAACTTGATGGACAAAAACTTTACACCAATTAGCAGTAAAAAAATTTCTGAGCATCCAAGACACCTACAGCAGCAAGTCCACTCCTTCCTTTATAACCCTTTGTAAGCACTAGAACTCTAATATCTGCTCCTAGATTAGCTTCTGCCCAGTAGTAAGACCCTTATAGTGGTCATCACAAAGGATAAATGATCTCTTCTACTTCAAACAGAAACGTAGTGCCAGACTGTAAGAGCTGAAGACCACGTAGAGCAGAGTTGGATGTGGGTGGTACATTCAGTCCTGCCTGGTAAAGGAAAGCAAGTTGCTCAAGTAAGAGAGACCACACATACAACATCTCTGTAGAATTACTGAAAAAGGAAATTACTTGATCACAAAATAGGCAGTGATTCTACATTTTTCTTTGCCAGGAAAAGAAAACCAGTAAGTGTGAAACCTCAAAGATTTTAAACTGCAGAACAAACCACAACCACAAAGAGAAAAGGCCAAGAGAGAAAAAAGAATCTGTTAGAAGAAAGACAAAGCAAACTGAATGTTCTTCAGGTGTGCCAGAGGAAGCTCTCCATGGATACAACAATCTGGACAAAGCATCACCATAACTGTGTGAAGGAGAAGACTTTAGCTGATGTAAGGGTCTCATCATAAATTCAGTAAGAAAACTAATGTGGGCTTGTATTAGCTCTGTACAACATCACATACACACACGCACACACACACAGAAAGTGCAAGTGAGTGCAGGAAATCAGCAAGCAAGACCAAGCTGACATGACTGAGCTGTCTCTAGAAACTCGATAAGTAGGTCAGAACTGAATCATCTAACCTTCTGTAAAACCACACCAGTTATGTGGCTTTGTCTGTCAGTACAAGAAACAGAACCAACTAAGATAACACAAATATATGTGTTGTGTTGTTTGTGAATGTTCTTTGTCTTTATAAACTTGTATATTTACATCTTCAGTTATCCTTATGTTATGAATATGTTTTATTTCTTTTGACTGAGCTTCGTGTCCTCCAGGTACTCCAGTTTCCTCACAACTATCCAAAGATATTCAGATTAGCTGCACTGGCTTTGCTAAATTAGAACTATTGAGTGTGTGTGTGTGTACAAGTGTGGAGACAGTCAGGGAGCAGTAGAACAGGTTTAAAAATGTTTTAAATATAATGGAAGTTTGGAATTACTAGGAATTAGTAGAAATTGGGAAATAGCAGGACATTTAAACAAACTCCATAGTGGGTTAAATAAAAGAGTTAAAAAAGAAGCTGCAAAGGAAAAAACAAATGACTAAGTCACATTAGACTAACAACTCCAATGGGAATCGTAAGTCATATGAGAACATGAGGGCAACCATTAAGAAGGATATTAGGGAACCTAAAAGACAGTTGGTGAGGAATAGAGCAGATAAGGTGAAAGACGACCCAAGGAGATTCTTGAAGTATTTTAGTAGTAAAAGGACATTCAAGGAGGAGGCAAAGTGGATCAGGAATAGTAAAGGGGAATTTAAAAAACAGAGTTAGTGAAATAGCAAATGCTGTAAATAAAATTTCTCTGAGGTTGTCACATGTGAGGAAACAGATAACCTCCCAGTGATAAACTGGACTACTAAGGAGGTACTGAGGGATTTGGAAATTGTAGAGGGAGAAGAGCTGCTGAGATTAAATGGGCTGAAATCAATCAAATCACCAGGACCAGATGTTGTTTACCCTCAAATTCTTAAGAAAGTTACCGAGTACAGATATAAAGTATTGACACATATTTTTAGAAAGTCACAGTACACTGAGGAAATTCTGAAGGACTGTAAAATGGCAGATATTATTACATCATATAAAATGGGTGACCGGGCAGATCTAAGTAACCACATGCCAGTAAACTTATTGTGAATCACAGGAATTTAGTGGAAGGAATTATTAAGGATAAGATTGAGCAGCACTTGGCAAGTAAAGAATTTTTACTAAACAGTCAGCATGGGGTCAGAAGAGGGAGGTCGTGTTTTACTAAGAGGCTGGAATTCTATTAAGAAACAATCAAAGGATATGATAAAAGTGCAGCAGATGATATTATGATCTGGACTGTCAGCATTTGATAAGGTGCCACATGAGTGGGTGGGCATCACCTGAAAGAAGTGGCAGTTCAGGGTGATGTGTGTCGATGGGTGTAGAATTGGCTCAGACACAGAGAGCAGAGGGTGAGGGTGCAAGGAACCTCATCAGAATTGGCCGATGTTAAGAGTGGTGACCAATGTTCCCTCTAAGGAGTAGCATATAGTGAGCAAAAAACATTGTTTATGAGCGACATTTTGTTTAAGCCAAAAATTTATGAGCACCAACTCCGACGGTCGGAGTGAGCGATCGTGCGATGAGTACGAGCGATGCCGTCGGAATGAGCGATCGTGCGGGAAGTATGATGACGCTCTGAATTCGTGTGAGCGATAGCTCACGCGCTCAGCTTAGAGGGAACATTGGTGGAGACCAGCAGGGGTCAGTGCTGGGACCGCTGCTATTTTTAATATCTATAAATGATTTCAATAGGAATGTAAGTTACAAGCTGGTTAACTTTGCAGATGATACCAAAATAGGTGGATTGACAGATAATCAAGAATCCAGAATCATCACAGATGGACATGAACAGCACACAGGCATGGGCAGATAGGACTTTAGGGACTTTTAAAACTTGACTTGATGTTATTTTAGTAGAATTAAATTGAATGGACTGGTGAGCTTTATTGGGCTGAATGGCCTGTTGTCATCTCGATTGTTCTAATGTGTGTATTTCCCTTGTGATTGACTGCTGCCATGTCCAGGTGTTGTCTCTGCCTTGTGTCCAGTGTTTGCTGGGATAGACCTCCAATTGCTCCTTGACTTTGCCGTAGATAAACTTGTTGTGAAAATGGAGAGATGAATGAATGGATGGATTTTTTATTTCACTGTGTTTGGGCCAGTTGTTAATAAATCGTCTATCACCATGTCTGGTCAACAGACAAAAGAAAATGAAAGCTGATTTGTGAGGACTTTTGCCAGTTTATGAACTTCAGCCAGAAACAGAGCAGATCTCTTCAAAGTTCTGACTTTCCAAGCTGGAAGGTGACACAGAGAGCTCCCCACACTAGTTTTAATGTTTGGTAGATTTTTAAATTGAACTTATCCCTCTGCGGTATCTGAGTTACCAGAGGTTTTACTATTTTTCAATACAGAATAAGCTCTTGCCAGAGTGGAGTGGGGACATCTATGCAGTTTATGGTGCAAATCTGAGTTTTGTCTCAATCTGTCTCTGCTGAGTATGTTATTGTACTGTGGCTGAGAAGTCTTAGTTTCTATAAGTAAAATTAATTTGTGTATTTCACTTTTCAGTGTTGAGTCAGAGATGGGTGTCCATTATCAGCAATGTTCATATTAGTGGTAGAAGATGTGAAGGATATCAATCACCACATTAAAGGAACACAGTCTACTGAGGAAGAAAAATCTGCTCTTTCTTTTATAGTTCCTCTGTGTTCTGAGACTAGTCCAACTTGTCATTAATGTGGACCCCCAAGTACTGATACAAGTAGACCACCTCTACATCCACTCCTTAAATAATGAATAGTGAAGAAAGGCAGTCTGAAGTGCTGCCACATGCTCAGTTAGTGTGTTTAGTTGGCTGTTTGCCTTTCTCTTGTTTGTCCATTTTTAAAGAATTTGAGTTTGCATTTGGACTGATCTCAAGGCTTTTTAAGAGACACGTTATAATCACATGTCCCTGACATGTCCACTCCTGAGTAGTGACCGGACACAGAGGCTCTTGGTGTGGTGAATGTTAATAACTGGCCCATTGGCTTTGCTGATGTTGACTTGCAGACAATTCTCAATGTTCTCCACCTAACTCCTATACTCTGTCTCATCCCCTTATCAATACACTTCATATGTGATGAATCATCTGAGAATTTCTACAACTGACGTGACCTGCTGTTGTTCTTTCTAGTGTGAGGTGCGCAGAGTGAAGAGTAAAGCAGACAGGCCTGCTCCTTGTGCTGCTCCAGTGTGGCTCACACAGTCCTTGAGTCTGCCTGACAGATAGTCCATCATCAGGACACCACAGGCTCACCCACCTGCACTTCTCTAAGCTGACCCCTTAACAGAGATGGCTGGGTGGTCTTGAAGGCTCTGGAGAAATCTAAAACATAAACATAATAAACGTTTTCTTAAAAAAAATGTCTTTGTCATGAAAAACAATACATGGTGTGAGTAACATATAACAATATCATTTTGAATTCCTTTTAGTTTACCTTCCTACTGAATTTATCAGAATTATTTGCATCTTTGTAGAGTCAGATCTCTTACTTGACTCCAAAAAATGACAAAAAACATCACCATGTCCTCACAAGTGTGACTCAGTATATCAAATGGCCTTGTAGACCCTATAATTACAGACATTATGTGTTTAAGTCCTCCTGCATTTTTTTGTTGAAGTGATGTTACTGGACCAGCACACCACAGCATAGAAGGTCACACTGGCCATCACAGAGTTATAGAAGATGTGGAGATGTCACTTCCAACATTAAAGAAGCACATTCTGCTCTGCCCTTTCTTCTCCAGTTCCTCTGTGTTCTGAGACCAGTCCAACCTGTCATTGTTGTGGACCCCCAAGTACTTGGAGCATTGCACCCCCTAAACATCTGCTCCTTAAACAGTGGATAGTGAAGAGAGGCAGTCTGTAGTGCTGCCACATGCTCAGTAAGTGTGTTCAGTTGGCTGTTTGCCTTTGTCTTCTTCGTCCATTTCTTAACAATTTGAGTTTGCGTTTGAGTTGATCTCAGGGCTTTTTAAGAGACACGTTATAGTCACATGTCAATCTAAATTTTACTCCAGAGTTCTGTCTAAGATTCTTACAATAAATTCAGCTCTAAAATTTCAATATACTATTCCTGTATCCATGTTCTCATTTTACTAATTTAACTAATTATGCACTTCATTAGTGATTAGAGATATGTAATTGTATTTTGTGGAATACTAAGGACATTTTGAATGTCAAAACCCTTGAGTGATAATTCCACTAAATTTGTGATTATAACAAAGACTCTGAGTTTTCACATTTGGTAAAACCCTAACAAGTCCAGCAGGCATGTAAATAACTTACTAGAAGTGCAAGTCTGACCATCTAAGCCAATTTAAAAAATTACCCATCACTACCACACAAACACAATGTACAGTAAGTTCAGATAAACGACACTTAACTTTAGTGCACCATTTGGTGCTTCTTCAAATAAAGGAATAGGGTCACATTGGCTCTGCCAGGTCTCAGTAAGAAGACAGTGATGTGTCTGAGTCCTCATTGTAATATTAAAAGGCTCGGTTCACAGGTGAACAAATATTTAGTAATCAACCTGTTAAACAACAATGACGTCTATGACGTGGCCTGATATTGTTCAATTTACTATGAATCAGGTCACTAATATCGAAAACTAATTCTTTATCTATTTATGTTTTCTACTATTTGGCTTAATCAATTCCTTAGATGACTCTGAAGACAGATATCCACTTGTAAGATCAGGATGGCATTACTTAATCAGAAGCTTATTTTCTTAAGCTGCCACTGCCTGCCCGTCTTTTATTGACTCGTAACTTCAGCTCAGATGTCAGTTCACTTCACCAGGACTCTCCTTGACAGTTTTGGGTGTCATCTGATCAGTCTGATCAACCACAGGCAAAATGACACCCAGAAATGTCTCAGTATGTCACTCTTTATCAGCTTGTGACTGAAGAAGCAGCCAAAACTCAACCCAATGCAAACTTGATGAACAATTCTTAGCAGTAATTAACAGCAAAAATGTTGGATTTCTGTGCATCCAAGACACCTACAGCAGCAAGTCCACTCCATCCATCTATCCATCCTCTTCCGCTTATCCGAGATCGGGTTGCAGGGGCAGCAGCTTGAGCAGAGATGCCCAGATTTCCCTCTCCCTGGCCACTTCTACTAGCTCTTCCAGGAGAATCCCAAGGTATTCCAAGGCCAGCCGAGAGACATAGTCCCTCCAGCATGTCCTGCATCTCCCGGTTAAACGTGCCAGGAACACCTCACCAGGGATGCATCCAGGAGGCAACTTGATCAGATGCCTGAGCCACCTCATCTGAATCCTCTTGATGCGGAGGAGCAGCGGCTCTATTCTGAGCCCCTCCCAGATGACTGAGCTTCTCACCCTATCTTTAAGGGAAAGCCCAAACACCCTGCGGAGGAAACTCATTTCAGCCGCTTGTATTCGCGATCTTGTTCTTTCGGCCACTACCCATAGTTCATGACCATAGGTGAGGGTAGGAATGTAGATCGACTGGTAAATTGAGAACTTTGCCTTTCGACTCAACTCCTTTTTCACCACGACAGACAGATGCAGAGCCCACATCACTGCGGATGCCACACCGATCCGCTTGTCGATCTCCCGCTCCATTCTTCCCTCACTCGTGAACAAGACCCTCAGATACTTGAAGTCCTCCACTTGGGGTAGGATCTCGCTCACAACCCTGAGAGGGCACTCCACTTTTTTCCGGCTGAGGACCATGGTCTCGGATTTGGAGGTGCTGATTCCCATCCCAGCCACTTCACATTCAGCTGCGAACTGATCCAGTGAGAGCTGAAGATGACAGTCTGATGAAGCAAACAGGACAACATCATCTGCAAAAAGCGGTCACCGAAATCCACCGAACTCAACGCCCTGGCTGCGCCTAAAAATTCTGTCCATAACAGTTAGGAACAGAATAAGAGACAAAGGTTAGCCCTGGTGGAGTTCAACTCTCCCCGGAAACGGGTTCGACTTACTACCGGCAATGTGGACTAAGCTTTGACACCGGTTGTACTGGGACCGAACAGCCCTTACCAGGAGGTCCGGTTCCCAATACTCCAGGGACCCCCCCCCCCCCCCAACAGGATTCCCTGAGGGACACAGTCAAATGCCTTTTCCAAGTCCACAAAACACATGTAGACTGGTTGGGCAAACTCCCATGCACCCTCCAGGACCCTATCAAGGGTGTATTGGTGGTCCACTGTTCCACAACTAGGATGAAAACCACACTGTTGCTCCTGAATTCGGGGTTCAACTATCTGATGGACCCTCCTCTCCAGGACCCCCAAATAGACTTTTCCAAGGAGGCTGAGGAGTGTGATCCCTCTGCAGTTGGAACACACCATCCGGTCCCCCTTCTTAAAGAGGGGGACCACCACCCCAGTCTGCCAATCCAGAGGCACTGTCCCCGATGTTCATGTGATGTTGCAGAGGTGTGTCAACCTACAAGTCCTACAACATCCAGAGCCTTGAGGAACTCCGGGTGTATCTAATCCACCCCCAGGGCCCTGTCACCAAGGAGTTTTTTGACCACCTCGGTGACCTCACTCCAAGAGATGGGGGAGCCCACCTCTGAGTCCCCAGGCTCTGCTTCCTCATTGGAAGGCATGTTAGTGGGATTAAGGAAGTCTTCAAAGTATTCCCTGTAACGACCCACAACATCCCGAGTCGAGGTCAGCAGCGCACCATACCCACCATACAGAGTGTTGACACTGCACCGCTTCCCCCTTCTGAGAACAGAATCTCCTCGAAGCCATCCAAAAGTCGTTCTCTGCGGCCTCCCCAAAAACCTCCCACCCCTGAGTTTTTGCTTCAGCAACCACCGAAGCCACATTCCACTTGGCCTGCCGGTACCTGTTAGCTGCCTCTGGAGTCCTACAGGACAAAAGGTCCTGTAGAACTCCTTCTTCAGATTGATGGCATCCCTCATTGCCGGTGTCCACCAATGGTGTTCGGGGATTGCCGCCATGACAGGCACCAACCACTTTACGGCCAAAGCTCTGGTCAGCTGCCTCAACAATAGAAGCACGGAACATGGCCCATTCGAATTCAATGTCCCCCACCTCCCTCGGGACATAGTCAAAGTTCTGGGAGTTGAAGCTACATTTGACAGGGGACTTGTCAGAAGTTCCCAGCTGACCTTCACAATACATTTGGGCCTACCAGGCCTGACCGGCATCCTCCCCCACCATTGAAGCCAACTCACCACCAGGTGGTGATCAGCTGACAGCTCTGCCCGTCTGCAAGTCCAACGGCATGACCACAAAGTCGATCATTGAATTGAAGCCTAGGGTGTCCTGGTACCAGGTGCACATATGGACACCCCTATGCCTGAACATGGTGTTTGTTATGGACAATCCATGACGAGCACAGAAGTCCAATAACAAAACACAAGTCGGGTTCAGATTGGGGGGGGGGACATTCCTCCCAATCATGCCCTTCTAGGTCTCACTGTCATTGCCCATGTGAGCATTAAAGTCTCCCAGCAGAACGAGGGAGTCCCCAGCAGGTGTGCCCTTTAGCACCCCCTCCAGGGACTCCAAAAAGAGTGGGTACCCCAGACCGCTGTTCAGCACATACGCAAAAACAACAGTTAGGACCCATCACCCTCCAAACCGCCCCCCCCCCAGACCTCCCCCCCACCCAAAGGCAGAGGAAGGCTACCCTCTCGACTACTGGGGTGAACCCCAATTAAAAAGGCTCCAAGTCGGGGGGCAATAAGTATGCCCACACCCACTGGGGGCAACACCAGAGTGGTAGAGAGTCCAGCCCCTCTCAAGGAGATTGGTTCCAGAATCCACGCTGTGCGTCGAGGTGAACCCGACAATATCTAGCTCGCGCACTAGCTCAGGCTCCTTCCCGTTCAGAGAGGTGACATTCCATGTCCCAAGCACCAGATTCTCTGGTGGTGAGCCAACGGGAAGGGGGACCCACATTGCCTCTTCGGGATATGCCCAGCCAAGCCCCATGGGTGCAGGCCCGGCCACCAGGTGCTCACCATCGAGCCCCACCTCCAGGCCTGGCTCCAAAGGGGGGCCCCGATGTCAAGCATCTGGGTGAGGGCAAATGCCATCCAAAGTTTTTTTTTGTCATAGGAGGTTTTCTGAACCGCTCTTTGTCTTGTTCCTCACGTAGGACCAGTTTGCCTTCGGTGACCTTACCAGGGGCATAAAGCCCCGACAACAGAGCTCCTTGGATCATAGGGACATGCAAACCCCTCCACCACAATAAGATGGTGGCTCAAGGAGGTGGCAAGTCCACTCCTTATTTTATAACCCTTTGGAAGCACTAGAACTCTGATATCTGCCCCTGGATTAGCTTCTGCCCTGTAGTAAGACCCTTATTGTGGCCATCACAAAGGCTAAATGATCTCTTCTACTCCAAAGGGTAACGTAATGCCAGACTGTAAGAACTGAAGACCACCTGTAACAGAGTTGGACGTGGGTGGCTCATTCAGTCCTACCTGGTAAAGGAAAGGAAGTTGCTCAAGTAAGAGAGACCACACATACGACATCTCTGTAGAATTACTGGAAAAGGAAATTACTTGACCACAATATAGGCAGTGATTGTAATTTTTCTTTGCCAGGAAAAGAAAACCAGTAAGTGTGAAACCTCAAAGACTTTAAACTGCAGAACAAACCACAACCACAAAGAGAAAAGGCCAAGAGAGAGAAAAGAATCTGTTAGAAGAAAGACAAAGCCAACTGAATGTTCTTCAGGTGTGCCAGAGGAAGCTCTCCATGGATACAACAATCTGGACAAAGCATCAGCTCCACCTGAATGACCATAAACCAAGTCAGGAGTTCACCTGCTCGGAGTCTTAGAACTTCTGACTGTAACTTGGTAGTTAAGATAAAGCCAGGGGGTGAATTCTGGAAGTTGACATCACCATAACTGTGTGAAGGAGAAGACTTTAGCTGCTGTAGGGGTCTCTTCATAAATTCAATAACAAAACTAAAGTGGGTTGAATCAGTTCAGAGCAGCATCACACACACACGCACACACACACACACACACACACACACACACACACACACACACACACACACACAGACACACACACAGACACAGAGGAACTGCAAGTGAGTGCAGGAAATCTGCAGGCAAAACCAAGCTGACATGACTGAGCTGCCTCTAGAAACTCGATAAGTAGGTCAGAACTGAATCATCTAACCTTCTGTAAAACCACACCAGTTATGTGGCTTTGTCTGTCAGTACAAGAAACAGAACCAACTAAGATAACACAAATCTATGTGTTGTGTTGTTTGTGAATGTTCTTTGTCTTTATAAACTTGTATATTTACATCTTCAGTTGTCCTTATGTTATGAAAATGTTTTATTTCTTTTTACTGAGCTTCGTGTCCTCCTGGTACTCTAGTGTCCTCACAACAATCCAAAGATATTCAGATTAGTTGCACTGGCATTGCTAAATTAGAACTATTGGGTGTCTGTGTGTGTGTGTGTGTGTATACAAGTGTGGAGACATTCAGGGAACAGTAGAACAGGTTTAAAAATGTTTTACATATAACTGAAGTTTGGAATTACTAGGAATTAGTAGAAATTTGGAAATAGCAGGACATTTAAATAAACTCCACAGTGGGTTAAAAAAGAAGCTGCAAAGTATAACACATTCAAGTAGGAGGGGAAGTGCATCAGAAATAGTAAAGGAGAATTAAGAAAACAGAGTTAGTGAAATAGCGAATGCTGTAAATGAACATTTTTCTGAGGTTGTCACATGTGAGGAAACAGATAACCTCCAGTGATAAACTGGACTACTAAGGAGGTACTGAGGGATTTGGAAATTGTAGAGGGAGAAGAGCTGCTGAGATTAAATAGGCTGAAATCAAACAAAGCACCACAGAAAGATGTTGTTTACCCTCAAATTCTTAAGAAAGTTACCGAGTACAGATATAACGTATTGACGCATATTTTTAGAAAGTCACAGTGCACTGAGGAAATTCTGAAGGACTGGAAAATGGCAGATATTATCCCATCATATAAAATGGATGACCGGGCAGATCTAAGTAACCATAGGCCAGTAAGCTTAATGTGAATCACAGGAATTTAGTGGAAGGAATTATTAAGGATAAGATTGAGCAGCACATGGCAAGTAAAGAATTTTTACTAAACAGACAGCATGGGGTCAGAAGAGGGAGGTCGTGTTTTACTAACATGCTGGAATTCTATGACAAAGCATCAAATTAAAAGAAGTTGGAGATCAGGGTGATGTGTGTTGATGGGTGTAGAATTGGCTCAGACCCAGGAAGCAGAGGGTGATGGTGCGAGGAACCCCAACAGAATTGGCCGATGTTAAGAGTGGTGACCAGCAGGGGGCAGTGCTAGGGCTGCTGATATTTTTAATATATATAAATGATTTAGATTAGGAATATAAGTAACAAGCTGGTTAACTTTGTAGATGATACCAAGTCAGGTGGATTGACAGATAATCAAGAATCCACAATCATCACGTATGGACATGAACAGCAGACAGGCTTAGGCAAGTAGGACTTAAGGGACTTTCAAAACTCGACTTGATGTTATTTTAGAAGAATTAAGTGGATTGGACTGGCGAGCTTTATTGTGCTGAATGGCCAGTTGTCATCTCGATTGTTCTAATGTGTGTGTTTCCCTTGTGAGTGACTGCTGCCATGTCCAGGTGTTGTCTCTGCCTGGTGTCCAGTGTTTGCAAGGATGGGCCTCCAATTGCCCGTTGACTTTGCCCTAGATAAATGTGTTGTGAAAATGGATAGATGAATGAATGGATGGATTCTTTATTGCAGCAGGTGTGTTTGGGTCAGTTGTTGATAAATCGTCTATCACCATGTCTGGTCAACAGACAAAGAAAATGAAAGATGATTTGTGAACTTCAGCCAGAAATGGAGCAGATCTCTTCATTGCTCTGACTTTCCAAGCTGGAAGGTGACACAGAGAGCTCCCCACACTATATTTAATGTTTGGTAGATTTTTAAATTTATTTTATCCCTCTGCAGTATCTGAGTTTCCAGAATTTTTTTATCATTTTTCAATACTGTATAAGCTCTTGCCAGAGTGGAGTGGGGACATCTGTGCAGTTTATTGTGCAAATCTGAGTTTGGTCTCAATCTGTCTCTGCTGATTATGCTATTGCACTGTGGTTGAGAAGTCTTACTTTCTTTAAGTAAAATTAATTTGTGTATTTCACTTTTCAGCATTGAGTCAGAGAGGGGTGTCCATTATCAGCAATGTTGCTATCTGTTGTAGAAGATGTGAATGATATTAATCCTCACATTAAAGGAACACAGTCTCCAGAGGAAGACAAACCTGCTCTGCTCTTTCTTCTATAGTTCCTTTGTGTTCCAAGAGTAACCCAACCTGTCATTGATGTGGACCCCCAAGTACTCGTAGGAGTAGACCACCTCTACATCCACTCCTTGAATATTGAATAGTGAAGAGATTCAGTCTGAAGTGCTGTCACATGCTCAGTATGTGTGTTTAGTTGTTCATTTGCGTTGCTCCAGTGTTGCTCACACAGTCCTTGAGTCTCCCAAACTGCGCTCTGCCTGACAGATAGTCCATCATCAGAACACCACAGGCTCACCCACCTGCACATCTCTGAGCTGACCCCTTTTCAGGGATGGCTGGGTGGTCTTGTAGGCTCTGGAGAAACCAAAAACATAAACATAATAAACGTTTTCTTAAAAAAAATTATTTTGTCATAAAAAAAAATACATTGGGTAAGTAACGTATAAAAATATCATTTTGAATTCCTTTTAGTTTACCTTCTTATTGAATTTATCAGAATTATTTGCACCTTTGTAGAGTCAGATCTCTTACTTAACTCCTAAAAATAACAAAAAACATCTCCATGTCCTCACAAGTCTGACTCAGGATATCAAATGACCTTGCAGGCCCTATCATTACAGACATTACGTGTTTAAGTCCTCCTGCGTTTTCAGGTTTTTCTTCACCTACATTGTCCAGTTTTGTTTTTTTATATGTTAAGTTCTGATTTCCCAGTTTGTCGATGTGTTATGTTCTAAATATCAAAAACTAACTCACACACCACTGTGTCTTCAATTAGTCTTCTTTGTTTGATTCACTCTTTAACTCCAAACTCCATCTTGAATCAGTAAAATTAAATCTTTCTTCTAATCGTATGTGTTTTTCATATTTGTTGAATCAAATCTCAGTGTTTCACCTACTATGTCTGAGTGTGACAGAAGTATGACATGTTATGAAATGTCAAACAAATGTGTTGTACAAATGTCAGGACTCAAAAAGAGAAGAAGAAATCACAAAGTGAACGTGAATTCTGACCACGCGTGTCCTCTTGTGTGTCCAAACAGAAACAGACACTGAGTGACATCAAGAGGAGACTTGAACAGAGAGAGAAGACACTGAAGGAGACGAGGTGGGCGATGGACGAGATGAAGGTGAGTGGAACATGAAGACAACACTTCATGTCAAAGAGGGGAGAAATAAATGAGAACTTGAAGAGCAGCTGAGCTTCACTGGTGATGATTTGTAGGGACACGAGAAGGGAGAGTTAGAGAAGACATTGTGTGGTGTCCTCCATGGTATTTCACTGTTGATGGTATCCCATGTTTTATTTTAGAGATTCAGACAGCATCACCCTGATGTCCTCTGACATTCCATTCACAGCGTAAAGGGGACTTAACTCCCCCAACGGTAACTCAAACTGAAGGTGATGATTTAATTTGGATCAGTGGGCACAATATTCCTTAATTGTCTTTTTTATACTTTTTGAATTTTATCTGAAGAAAATAACAATGCGCCCAATCAAGTCGAACTTATACAACAAATGCCCTTTAATTGAACTAGAAAATAATGAAAAAAAATCTGAAAGCAGAAAAAAAGTCAAAACCAAGCAAAACAGAATTAAACACCCAGAAGAGAGAAAGAGAGGAAAGCAGAGAGCAGGGCAAAAATAGTTGGTGAAAATAAATAAATAAATACTAAGTGTCGCCCCCCAATATGAATGCTTAGTCTAAAGTTTTATTAATTAAATCTTGCCATATTTTTAAAACGTTTTGAACAGATCATCTAAGCGAGACTTTGACTTTTTCCAGTTACAAAGAGTGTAGAACATCAGTTACCCAATGACGTATGAAAGGTGGGCTAGGATTCCTCCAGTTAATCAGGACAAGTCAACGAGCTTGTAGTGTGGTGTCAGCCATTACAGTCAATTTGTTCTTCTCCACTTTAGGCCTCTCCGGGAGCCCACCAAACACACTTGTTAATGGGTTACACGTGATTGTGACTGCAGCACTGTATGAGAGCCATTCAAAGATCTTTGTCCAAAATGTTGTTCATTTGGTGCACTTCTAAAACATGTGGCCAGTGAGGCTGGAGTGACACTGCAACATTCACAGATTGGATCTTGGCCTGGAAACATTTTGTACAATTTTAAATGAGATAAGTTGAATGATTGAGTGCTTTGAATATAAGAAGCTGGAGTGTATTCTATGCATGGCTGCCTGCCACTCTTTTTCTGAAATATTATTTGAAAGGTCTTTTTTTCACTGCACCCTAGGATCTTTGAAAGGTAGAGACTCTGAGATGTTTTTATATATTTATATAAGACTGGGTCCTGCGGTGGGTTGGCACCCTGCCCGGGATTGGTTCCTGCCTTGTGCCCTGTGTTGGCTGGGATTGGCTCCACCAGACCCCCATGACCCTGTGTTCGGATTCAGCGGGTTGGAAAATGGATGGATGGATATAAGACTGGTCAACATTTCTTCTAAAATGGGTGGAAGGTCAGGGAAATTGGACAGGTTCTTTATCACAAAATTTCTAATTTGAAAGAAGAGGAAAATTGTGTTGCTGAGAAGTTAAATTTGAATTGTTAGTTGTTCATAAGATGCAAAGAAACATCTATATACAGTTCTCTAAGTGGTTTAATCCCGGACATTTTCCAAAGATTAAATACTGTGTAGGCTTGAGAAGGTTGTAAAAATGATTATCATGGAGAAGAGCAAGAGGTAACATCTTCTCTGCCTTGAAGTGTGTCCTGCATTGGTTGCATGTTCAGAGTGATTGATGGAAGACTAGATTATTGGTATATTGATAATAATTTGTATTTACTGGGGCACAAAGCAGAGCATATAAAGAAGTACGGCAGGATTTTAATTCAGTTGCAGTCCAGGCTTTATGTATATTCAATTTGTGTCAATTTCTATTTATTTATAGCTTGTATATTTGTTACTCAGTAATAAAATTGAAAGTTAGGTAGTGCCATGCCACCTTCTGCATGAGGTTTTGAATGTGTGGCCATCTGTAATTCCAGATAAATTAGGTTATATGAGTTTAGCTTCTAAAAGGATGATTTGTTAATGTATGTAGGGATGTTCTGACATAGAAAAAGAAGCTTGGGAAGGATGTTCATCTTGACTGTACTGATTCTCCCTGCTGATGTGAGATGCCATGTAGACCATCTGTTCATATCTGCTTGATTTTTTTCATTGCTGTTACAAGAAATGTGATGACACAGATATATTAACTTGTGATGTTTTCTCTAAGATATTCAAACAGTTCTGATAAAATATCAAGATATCCAGTCTTGTATGGTGTGCTGTAGAGTTAACTGGAAAAAGCACACTTATATTCAAATTAATGTCTTTTGAAATTTTGCTAGTGCATTAAGGATAACTGGTAAAGTTGTATTGTGCATCTGATATAGTATACAGTAAAACATCATCTTGTGATACTTTCTGTTCAAGTCCTTCTCTGGTAATCCACTTTACGCCTGATGTACTTTGAAAATGATTAACCAGTGACTTGATAACTAATGCAAAAAGCAATGGTGATAGAGGGCACCCTTGTCAAGTACCACATCCTAGTTTGAAGTAGTTTGAAATCTTGTTGTTAGTACCAACTGAAACTTCTGGACTGGTGGAAAGCATTTTTATCCATGCAGATATATACAGGGAAAACTACATTTTATGTAATGTGTTGAATATAAAGTCCTATTCAACTCTGTCAAGGTCTTTTTCTGCATTCAAAGATAATAAGATCTCAGGTGTGTTAGATTTTATGGGTGAGTATATTACATTAAACAGACACCAAAGTTTTGAAACTAAGCGTCTGCCTTTAATAAATACAGTTTGGTCTTGTGACATTACAGAAGGAAGCACTTTCTCAGTCCTTTTAGCTAAATCTTTGGAGAGTATCTTAACATCATTATTCAGACATGAAATTGGTCTGTATGATGCAGCTTGTAACAAGTTTGCAGTGGGCTGGCATCCTGCCCGGGGTTTGTTTCCTGCCTTGTGCCCTTTGTTGGCTGGGATTGGCTCCAGCATACCCCTGTGACCCAGTAGTTAGCATATAGCGGGTTGGATAATGGATGGATGGATGGATTGTAATGTAACAAGTTCTTATTTTTGTTTAGAAAACAGGTAATTAATGTTTGGTCGAGAAGTTTGAGGAAGAATTTTGTTGTTTTCAGCTTCTATAAACGTTTCTAATAATATTACAGCTAACTTAGTTCAAAATGTCTTTTTAAAATTCCATTGGTTAGCCATCAGGGCCTGCTGTTTTATTTGTATTGCATAAAACAATTCCTTAGATTGTGTTACATGATGGGTCCAACTGCAGACCGCCGCAGCTCCACAATTCAGTTGCTCCACTGGACAGCCAATTGGATTGCAGGTTTTTGTCACTTGATTTAAATGATTCGAGTCAGAAAACACTCTGCCAACCCTAGCCTTAATCATAATGTAACAAGGCATCACCACTGATATATAAAGTTGACCACGTCCTCAAATGAGTGAGATCTGGAGGTCTGCAGCTACAGTCTGTTGCTGGCGTCTTCTTTAAGCTGCGTAGAATATAAAGACGTATTTTACACCCTAAATGTGTGAGTTATATTTTTATGCTCCGTGATTTTATCTCTATTTGCATTGGTAATTTCTGTAACTGTGTTGCATATCTTCTTCTTATGGCTTTGTTGAGCTATGATCTTATTAGCCTACTCTCCATGTTCATAGTAATGATTGTAAAGGGCATCATTTGGAGACCTGGCATATTCTTGATCAGTTTTGGAGATCTTAATGTTTTTTTCTTGTTCATTTTGGTATGTCCCTGTTTTACTGACTCCATACCTTACGATTCTCCACTGTTTGACTGAGAGTAGACTTTACATCATATGCATCATCACCTGTTTAAGTAAGCTTTAATATTTTATGATATGGGACAGTAAAGTTGTCTAGTGGTATTGACTTCTGAATCTCTGATCCATTGTCCTCCATTCATTTTCCATGTGGAGTTTATCCCTTCTTCCAGTATGTCTGTGGGTTTTCTCCAGTTATTGTAGATCTCCCCCACATTCTTTCATTTAGGGCTGGTTAATTGGTGGAAACCCAAATTGGCTCATAGTGATTGCTAGTTGTGGTCTGGCCTTGCGATAAAATGTCACACTCTCCAAGGTAGCATGCTGTCTCATGTCTAGTTATTCCAGGATTCATTTATGAGAAGTTTTCGTCCAGCTGAGGAAGAACTCTTCACATACATTTCTGTGCCATGGCAGACTAAACTTTTCCAACCTAATTTATTAAGCGCAGATACAGAGGTGACAGTACAAGTGAAGGGAGGCGTCCATTTTGGTTTATGCTTTTAAGCTCAACTGCATTGGTTTCCTCACAGAATTCCTGCTTTATTACTGATAGATGAAATCCCTCATCTAAACCCATGCTGGCCACATCGCCTAGGTTCTGGCCCTGACTAAGGTTCAAAGTCTTGTTTATTTAATTAAGTTAATGTTGATTTTGTTGAGTAAGTGGTTTATTCTTTGTATTTGATCCTATCTATAAGCTGCCTTTGTTACGTGCTATATATTTTGTATGTGGTTCCCCATGAGGTGGGGACACCTGTCAGTCACTGCCAGGAACTGCCTCTCCGCCCCATAAATCCAAAGGGTCTCCCACAGTTCCTAGTTGAATGAATTCCTCATTATGAATTCACTCTGCAACTTTAGTGAGTTCTTATATTTTTTTGGCTGTACCTTATCCTATTGTGAGTTTCTTGAATTTTTAAACCTGTGCTTTGTTTTTCGACTGCTCTCTTTTGATTCTTTTTTGGTACATTTGTTTTCAGTGGATTGTTTTGTCTGGTTCAACAGAGAATCTCTGCATTTAGAATACTACTTTGTGAAGAATAAATCTTTAATTTTATAAAAATTCTATGAGACCCTTTTTTGTGTCTAGCCTAGGTTCCTGACAGTGTCTTGGTGGGCATCATTCGAAGTAATGTTGGAACTCCTAGTTGACTACAGACTGCATATTAATACTCCAGTTCTTGATAAGTGTTTTGTCCACTATTTCTTAATAATTCTTCCCATTTATTTATTTGTGATTCGTATTGAACTTACATTAGTGCCCCTTCAGCTGAAATATAACCCATCTCAACTCCTTCATCCTACACCAAGATTTCCAATGTGAATTAAGCTCTCTAATCTCCTCAGTCTTATGTAGATTAGTGTGTGCCACAGGCAGAACTTCTGACTTCTACCATTCCTCATCTTTGCACCTATATCCACAAATTTGTTTTGGAGAACTGGCAATATGACCCAACTTCTTTAAATTGCTCACTAAGAACTGGACACCATGGAGAATAAGAACTGGATCCTTCCCTGCTCTGACCGGAAGCCTATCCACCCAATCAGGGTGGTTTTCCACATGTGTACCAAAAAGCACCACACCATATAAGACTCTCTGAATCTGGAGTAAACATTCATTCCCATTCTCCTAATAAATGAAATCCACATTACCATTACCTGCATCTTTCAAGGGACTGGTTTCAAGGTAACTTTTTAAGGCTCCTCATTCATGCCTTCTATCTCAGATTTACCAGAGTCACTGTCGAGCTGTGCAATGTTATGAAAGCAACCAAACACCTCTTGCTTTTGGGGTTGACAATAACAGACAGAATTGCACCTTATACCTAACTTTTATTTCCCACTGTGACACATCTCCTCACTAACTATATCCTGGGTGTCACCATACAAATATAAGCCATAGTTTCAATAGCAAATTCATTAGCAATAATGAGAAGTTCATTCATGAAGTAGAAACACATTAAACACAGAAATAAAGACTCACAACTCTGTGGTTTACCATGGAAGAGAGATAGTGGAAGGTAAATAAGCAAAGAGTCCATGTAATTCAATGAAATCAGAAGCATTTTGACCAACAACTAGACCCTCTTATTGGATGTGAGATGTCATCATGTCAAACTTATGAGATGGAGTTAGGTTATCTCACTGGTTTGAGATGATGACGTCTCACACGCCAGATTAGAACACAGCAATTACACAAAAGTTTTTTTCACAATAACCACCCAACACACACACCCATACTTCTTCTTTGTCTTCTTCTTCACTCCAGGTGTGTGTTGTCCTACTCCACTACTAACCCCAGGATGAGCAGGAGATGCCTTTTTTAAAGTCAGACCTTTGTGAAAGTAAAAAGTTAAATTGAGTCCTCACAAGACAGCAGAACTGTCAACCAGCAGCTCTTGTCAATGGCTGTCAAGATACTTTGCAAGGATGACTTTTAGGACTGCATACACCATAAAGTCCTGCAGGTGCCTTAATAGGAGCATCAGCAAAGTGATGATGTTACCTGGTGTAGTGGGGGGAACATATTGTCTGGGTGGCAGTCTCCAACTGATCTTCCATCTGCAATTAAAGTACCACCAATCACTCCAGCCAATTCAAACTCTTCTTCACAACATCAAAATAAAAGCAAATGTGTCTTGGGATTGGTTATTCTTATCAGGTGGCTCAATTCTAAATCTTTTCCCCCTCCAATCAGATCTCTGTGGAAAGAGAGGTGGAAGAAAATGAGAAGAGCTTCACTGCTCTGATATGGTGCATTGTGGAAGCTCACAAGAAACTAACAGAGAAGATCAGAGAACAAGAAAAGAGAGAAACTGAGATGGCTGAAGCAATCATAGAGCAACTGGAGAAGGAGATTGAGGAGCTGAAGAGTAGAGAAGCTGAGCTGAAGAAGCTTTGAGAGACCAAGGACCATCTCCACTTCTTGCAGGTGAGAGCGACACTTCACAGGGAGTCTGATCTGACTGGGGTCTGTGGGACTTGAGAACATTTAAAGAAATTTAAGAGATCTGAGGAGTTTGTACGACATGGCATGAACAGGAAATTCAGCCCAGCACAGACTGTCTTTTCATACTTCTTTAACATTTTCAATGTACTGTTTACAAAAATCTCAAATTTGGTATCTTAATGTACATGACAGGCAGATGAATTTACAGGTGTTTGTGTGTCAAAGTGATTTTTATGAAATTTAAAAGATGACATCTAATAAATGACAGTGCCAACTCTTTTCCAATGCCACTTTCTGATGTCTCCATCCTTAAACTGATGAGATTCAAATCCTTCAGCATTTCCTCACACCTCAGACCCCACAGTCAAGTTCTTCTCGTGTACTTTTATCTCACACTACACACCATAGTCCTGATGTTGACTGTGTTTTGCAGATGTTAGGGAGATTGTCTTCTTGATTTACACTCCACACGTGGTGTTGTCGCTGTATAACTCAGCTTGCCGTAGCTCTCTCTACTTTGTGTGGTTGATGATGGTGATGAAGACACAAAGGCTCCCAGGATTTCCTCACAAGTCCCACTTCTGAGCTGCAGACCTTCAATTGTATAATCACATTGAAGAACTTTCTCCCTACATGTGTTAGTCTTTACATTTCATTTAATTAATCCCAATGCCTTGTTTTGTGTACCAAGTGAATTCTGTGTCTTCCTATCTCAGGGAGTCCTGCGTAAAAATCTCATTGATAGTTAAGGTTGATAATCTCTGATGCTCCACTACACTCCACCAAATATTCTCTCATAAATAACCAACAAGTCAATGACCGGCGTTCTCACCATCTAATTCTAAGCTGACTGCCCACCACACTAATCCTTAATTCAGAAGAGCCCCCTCTTTTCAGCATTACTTACTTTTTAATGTCTCCTTTCTGAAATCTTGTCCCCTTGTCTCTCCTGATGCAGACTTTCTCATCTCGCTGCATCCTTCCTGCTGATGGAGACTCACTGAGCTTCACTGTCACCACTGATTTCTCATCTCAGCCAGTGGGACATCATGACAAGAACTCTATTAGGTACAGCGTCTGGTGACATTGTGTTTGTTATTGAAGGCCATTAGGAGGACCAGAGTGACAATAAGAGGACACTGAAGAAGGTCTGCTCTTTAACATTTATCTGCCATCCTTTGCTGTTAAGGGGTTTTCACAATATGGTACCTTTCTCTGTGATTATTTAAACAGCCGCTTTTGATAAAATATTTTGGAATTTTAAGTTGAAATACTATATTTCTTGTATCTTTTTCCATATATTCTCTTAAAAAGTACTTTTTTCATTTGACATCTGGATTTTTTTATTTCCTTTACTTTGCTCAACTTAAGAATAATGAACAGAAACATGTTTTAAAATGGACAAACCGGTGCAGTACACAAATTAATTGTTCATTTGAAAATGGTGAAGATGTTAATGGAATTAAGTTAGATGGATGTCAGTGCTTTAAAACATCTTGACATCTGAATCTGCTCCTGCTGTCTTCGCTGTCCATTACATTCTGCTGGATGGAGTCCACATTAAAAGTTCATGTTCATCCATTTTCAGCTGTGCTCCCCTGGGCTCTCATGTTTTATATGTATGGTGTCCGTTCCTCAGAAGTCATGTCTCCCACCGACATTCAAATGGATTTTAAAGCGAACCTGGTGGTTTCAACATCACTCTGTATGAATACGGAGACTGGTCAGAATTGAGGAATGGATGAATGTAGCAAATTTAGAAAGGTTCTAGAAGAAAGCCTGTGACCTTAAACCTACAGCCAAGGCATCTCTGGAGTGGATTTGTGACAAGTCCCTCAGAGTCCTCCAGTCACTGAGCCAATGTCCAGGCTTAAACCCCATAGAGCATGTGTGGAGAAAATTGAAGATGGCAGATGACACGCTTCCCATCCAGTTTCATTGAGTTTGAGAGAATCTGCCAGTAAGAATGGGGTGCAATGACCAAATCCTGGAGTGTAATGCTTGTAAAGTCTTAGTGAAGAAGACTGAGAAAAGGGCCTCCAGTAAGTCCCGAATTAAGTGTCTAAATACTTCTAGAGAGGAGAAGTTTCAATTTTGAAATTTTATAAATGTGCAGACCTTTCTAAGGATATGTGATTACTTTGTCATTATGAGTTTGGGGCGAGTGGCTGGGAGTAGTACCCAGCCGGGACGCCCAGAAGGACCGGAGGAGGGTTTACGCCTCCTCCAGACCACGAGAGGGCGACTGCCCTGGTGGCTTTGGGAACCATGGGAAGAGAGCTTAGAAGCTCAACCCTATAGGGGCCCATGGTCACCGCCAGGGGGAGCCCCAATGCCTGTGAAGCCCTGGCTCTCAGCTCTTCCGCCACACCCAGGTTCTGGGTGGGGGGAGAAGACCAGGGACACCGGGGGTGCTTCCGGGTGCACAGCCGGCACTTCCGCCACACCTGGGAGGGCCATCAGAAGGTTATTGGGAGGCATCTGGAGCTCATCCGGGTGAGCATAAAAGGGGCCGCCTCCCTCCATTCGGGGGCTGGAGTCGGGTGGAAGAGGAGAGAGCTCGGAGGAGAGGAGTGGAGGTGGACCAGAAGAGAAGCATTGTGTAAGGGCCTGGACTTGAGCGTGATTAGTGCTGCGGCACTGGGTTGTGTGTACTTCACTGTTCTGTAAATATTGTAAATAAACGTGTAAGGGTTGAAATCAACGATGTCTATCTGTCTGTGTCCAGGCTGTTCCCCACAAGTTATTAAGTAAAAATGGCAAATTAAAAAGCGAGGGGTCCTAATTGTTTCTGATTCACTGCATACTTATTTTTAATATGAATTGTACATAGGGAGACAAGACAAGATAAAGTTGAGCCCCGTATAATTGATGGAAGAAGATAAAACACAGTTGGTTAAACGATAAGGTCTTTACAGACAGTAATCATAATCAGGACTGGCACAAAATGGAGGTGGCGCCCCTAAAGAAGAAGCCAGGCCAAAAGGGGTGGGGCAAAGGAAATGTAGCCCAGAAGTGACATCATTGGGACTGTAGGGGAGGAAGGAGCAGAAGAATTAGGCAACAGTGCCAACCCTCGACTCGGGATGGAATTACTGTACAATCAGATAAGCCTTTGTATCGTCTGCCAAGTGCACGTGTGTGACAGGATATTCAAATTGACATTATGTCTCATTTCTTTTATACTTCTTATCTGATTCATTTTACCAGTAGCGCATTTGTAACACGAGTTAAAGATCTCATCTAACATTACACACTGTTGTCTTCACATATTTTCTGCCATTCTCTTTTCTTTCTATTTTCAGGTGGTGAAGCTCCCAATGTTGCCCTGCAGCATCCTGCACCTCAGATAAGAGAGGAGTTTTTACAATGTGAGTTTGTGCTTTGACTGAATGGATCATCAGAACTGAAAATGTTTCTCTTTTATTATCTCAGGCAAGACGTATGATATGAAAGTCTGAGTGTTATGTGGCTGAGGGGCTGAGAGTGATAGGGGTCCTGCAACTCGTGCATTATAGGATAGAGAGGGTCAGGAAGTCTGAGTCTGAGTCTTGATGTGTCCAAAAATGTTAAAAAAGAAAAATAAAACATTCCATGGGGTGAACTTACTTTTTCACAGCCACACAATAAGTTAAAGCTGACAAAAGTCCTCATAATCCACCATTCTTTACTATTCAGAGCAGACACTTAAGTTTGAGTTCTCGAATTAACAAATTTTAAACATTAAAACAAATGAAAATGTCAGAGAAAATTATTAGGGGTCCTTAGAAGTTCAAAGACCCCACTGGACTGTCATGAAATCTCAAGCTGACTGATTCCTCTAATGAGTGTCACCGGGATTTTCAGTCACTCAGTAAAGTCCTCACTCTGCTGTGTTGTGTTATTGTGTGCCTCACACTGAATGAGGAGGAGATGAAGAGGAGGGGATGAAGAAGGGTAATTAAATAAAGTCAGCAGTCAGTGTGGACAGTCCATTAGATCTCTGACCTCAACGGTGACCTTATGACGCTCATCATAATTTACGAAGATTGAGACAACTTCCAAATATCCGACCTGCCTGTCTTTCACTTTGATGTCAGTTGTTGTCTTTTCATGATTTGATTTTAATCCCCAGAGATTCTGTCCAATCAGATGAGCTCTTTACTGTTAGTGTCTGGTCAGCACAGCTCCTGGTTGGTTCTTGTTAATTGTCTGTGTTGTGCTCCGCCCCCACTCCCAGATTTCCTCACTCGTTTTCTTTTCTCTCCTTTCAGACTTCTGTCCTCTCACACTGGACATCAACACGGCAAACAAACACCTCCGTCTGTCTGTAGGGAACAAGAAGGTGACACGTGAGGCGACAGAGACAGAATATCCTGATCATCCTAAGAGATTTGAGCACTGGGAACAAGTTCTGTGCAGAGAGGCTCTGACTGGGGCTCGCTGTTACTAGGAGGTGGAGTGCAGTGGAGACTTCATGAGGATTGGAGTCGCATATAAAGGACTGAGCAGGAAAGGAGATGGTGGGGAGTGCAGCCTTGGATACAACGACAAGTCCTGCAGTTTGCAGTGGTCTCATTCCAAGTACATTGTGAGTCACAATGAGAAGCAGACTGTAATCAGCGCCCCCTACAGCCCCAGAATAGGTGTGTATCTGGACTGGCCTGCTGGCTCTCTGTCATTTTATAGCGTCTCACACACAATGACCCTCCTGCACAGGTTCAACACCTTCACTGAGCCCCTCTATCCAGGGTTTTGGCTTGGTTGGAAGTGCAGTGTAACAATCAGCCATCTGACACCATGTGACCACTGACCAGTACCCTCCATTGGTCACTTGATGTCCTGACAAGCTCAGGTGTTTTTGTGTTTGAAGTTTGTGGTCAAAATGAATTTTACAGGATGGGTGAGGGGGGGCAGCACATCTGTGAGTGAATTTCTGGATGAGAATGCAGGGTGAGTGCGGCTGTCAGGGTCTCCATTATTATTGGGTTTGAGTAGCCAATCAGGTGTTTGTGTCATAATGCAGAGCAGTGACACTTCAGACCTACAAATACCAGTCTGACCAGCAGGGGTCACTGCTGAGTCACAGCCACGTGTCCTTCAGGCTGACACCCCAACAACTTCTGTGACCACTGAGTATCATTGAATGTCACCTGTTAAGAAGGACAGGCATGTGATCCTGCTGGAGCAGCACTACTGAAAGGCGCCATACAGAGTAATTCCACATTCCAGTGACTATATTTAGAAGCATAGGGAGATAGAAGTGAATGCATTGCTTGCAGCTGAGCAGTAATTTTCTTTTCCTTAATTATTTACTCAGGTGGTCTGTCTCCTCTGAATGAATTCACTGTGAATCTCTAAAGACAAGGACTCACCACTCAGTCACATGTCGGCCATACTGATGGAGTTTGGTGTTTTACTGAGTCACTTGGTGTCATGTTAGACATTAAACTGCACCTCCTCCTTGTTGCTCCCACTGTCACCCAACCTCAAGGAGATGAGTAGGCTGACTGACTTCACCTTCACTGCCGGTGTTCAAAGTGACAATCAGATGTGACACTTGGGGTCACTTTTATCTTTCCACTAACACACACATTCCCAGGATTAATTTACAATTCCCTCAGGACCCCTCAGGGAGCGGCGTGTCACCTGACATCAGTCTGTGTGAAGAAGCCAATGAAGGCCCAGGCTGACAGCCCCCCCCCCCCCCCCCCCCCCCCCCCCACTGAGTATTACAAGCCTCACCAGCAGATGGCGACTATGACTTCTAAATCTATCATCTTCATGGAGACTGAGGGGTTAAAAAGAAGAGGAAAAGGTGAAAAAGAGTGAGGGGTGAGAATGATATAGAAGAGTGTCAGGGTGATAAAGGGTGAGATGAGTGACCTGAGACAGAGTGAATCAGATGAGTGTGTCACTTGTGTGTTTGTGAGTTTTGTTCCTCCCTCTTGATTTTCTCCTCTTTGACTCGTCACACGCTGATGGCCATCCTGTGATCACAGATTGTATTCCTCGTTGATCAAATCCATATCTCGATGTGTGACTCACGTCTGATTCTTTAAGCACTCACTCATTAGACAGGTTGTTACCTGATGAGCTCTTCACTGCTGACCTAAGCCCTGCTGCCCTCTTCTCTCTCCTGTCACCTCAGCCATTGCTTCAGTCTCCGCTGTGTGACCTCATAAAGCCACTGGTCTGTCTGGTCACTCAGGTCCTTTTCACAGCTTCACACTGGCAGTCGTTCAAACTCTACAGACTGACAGCCATGTTGTCCTGTCGTCTGGATGTTTGTGTTGGTCGAGGTCATCTCCTGCTGACTTTGGAGGCTTTAAGAGCTCAGGATTAATGAAATGGAAATGTCAGTCAGCAGTGTGGGAAGGTGAGCAGGTGGCCACATTCGGGGCAAAATGTCATTTAAAAGTCGATGAGCACACTGGACACATCGTCAGTCACTGATAATTGACTACACGTCAGCTCCTGTGGCCCTCATCGTGTGCTGTAAACTCAGACGCTGGTCATGTAACTTGAACCTTAGTGACATTCCTGGGACTTTCAGGGCTGTGACATCAGCTGATTCTTCTGGAGCCAAACTACTCCCTCTTGTGGCCTCTCGACATATTAAACACAGAAAAAGTTAGGAAGTAAAGTGTTTCATGAGATCTTGGAAAATATTCAGAATATTGACATCACCTTGAAGGGCAATTTTGTTTTATAAGAATTAATGTGTAAAGAATATTTAACAATAAATGATTTTTTTGTTAATTATGATTAGATGTTACAGTCACAGAGATAAATGGCCTATTAATACTTCACAGTTTGCACAATTTGAATTCCTTATTAATTTTAAAAGAACAAAAATGAGCATAAGGACAACCATTATTTGTCAGATCTGTTCATTTGGTAACTATTAATTTATAAATTCCTCTGATCATATCTCAGGTTTTCTATGTTCTGAAGATATTATGACTTCTTGTTTATGATTAATCCTCTTTAATTTAAGGACAAGTGTCTGTGTGTCTGTCTGTGTATCTGTCCAGTCACTTTGTCTCTGACTTTCCAACAGATGGCGCCTCACAAACATTAGCTCTGCTTTTATGACTCCCATACAAATCAATATCATCCAGCTGCAGAGCCGCAGCACCAGACATCATCACTAGTATCGGCCAGAAGTTAATGACAGAATGTGTGTTAGTGTGAGTGTGATTAGTGGGCACCATACCGGCCTGTAAACCTCCCTGCTGGCACACAACTTCTGGTCATGACCTGCGGCAGTTTCTTGCTCTTCAGCTCTGCAAATAGAATGGCATATAGCATAGACATACGCATTGCATTTGTCATTCCAACAGATGGCACATTACAAACATTAACACTTCTTTTATGATTCCCATGCCATATGGCATATAACAGAGACACATGCATTGCATTTGTCACTCCAACAGATGGTGCATCACAAACATTTGTAGTAATGCATTGTACATTTGTGATACACCATCTGTTGGAATGACAATTGCAATGCATTTTACTATCATATGCATTTCAAAACACATTCCAAAATATGGTGCACTGCAAACATTAAAACTGAGATGTACATTCATTACTTAGAATTCAACCCATCTTAGATGTGTAGTGCATCTAAGCGAAAAATTTAAAAAATTCTATATAATTAAAAAAATGGAGAATGCATCAAAAAATATGGTGATGCCATATGAATATTTTATCCTTACGTTCACAGCAATGAAGCTAATTATTGAGACAGATGAGCATTGCTCCTCAGTCTGAGTGTTTGTGTCCTGCTATGTGTGTTTGTGCCGTGTGTGTCCATGTGACACATGATAGTCCGCTGTGATAAGGTGGGTGGTCTCTGTGACTCCAGTCTGACCTCACACATTCTATATCAGCTGCTAATAAGTCCTGCCATTAAACTTTATCAGATACGTTTGTTAAACTCTTTTGGTTTTTCCCTCCATAATATTCAGGTGGGGCGGCACGGTGGTGCAGTGGGTAGTGCTGCAGCCTTGCAGTTGGGAGATCTGGGGACCTGGGTTCGCTTCCCGGGTCCTCCCTGCGTGGAGTTTGCATGTTCTCCCCGTGTCTGCGTGGGTTTCCTCCGGGCACTCTGGTTTCCTCCCACAGTCCAAAGACATGCAGGTTAGGTGGATTGGCGATTCTAAATTGGCCCTAGTGTGTGCTTGGTGTGTTTGTGTGTCCTGTGGTGGGTTGGCACCCTGCCCAGGATTGGTTCCCTGCCTTGTGCCCTGTGTTGGCTGGGATTGGCTCCAGCAGACCCCCGTGACCCTGTGTTCGGATTCAGCGGGTTGGAAAATGGATGGATGGATGGATATTCAGGTGATGGCTAAAGGAGGAGTCAAAGCTGCTGTAGTTCTGCTCAGATGTGGATTAGCAATAAGAAGAGACGGCTACTTCAGTCACCTCTCGAAGGGCAGCAGCTGATATTCAGACTTGCTTCAATCGACACCAAGTGTGCATCTCTGCAGCCCGGAGCCTCCATCCTGGAGCTCCAAGTAGGTGGCGTTGACTCCAATGGGCACCAACTGGGAGGAACTTGGAGTTCAAAACACTAAAGAAGCCTGCAATTCTGAGAAATGTCCACTAGAGGGGAGTGAACGGTCATATTTATCACAAATTGAAGCGAAATAATGAGGTAGTAAGTCACAAGGGGGCTCCGCCCCCTGCTCACTTCACTCACCTACCCCCGGTGTTTTGAACCCGTGCCGGCTGGGCACCCGTAGTTTCAGACGCAAATTGTAGGAGCTTGCGTTTTTTTGAACCCGTGCTTGCCCTGCTTCTGCGGTTTGAGACGCGCGTTGTAGGCGTATATCCGTCAGTTGAGCTCGTTCGGTTTGAACCCGTGCCTGCTTTGCCTCCGCAGTTTCAGACGGTGGATAGGAAGTAAAGAACGTATTGTATGGCAAATCACAAAGATTTATTGGAATATCTCTTTATATACAATATTTGTAGTAAAGATGGTTTGTTGTCCTTGAATGAGTTTTCCTTGGTATTGGAGTATTTATAACTTTAACTTTAATGTCAGATGAACGCCGAACTCATGAGAAGGCTACATAAAGTTGTCCATGTCCAAATACGCGCTCAGAGAGGTATATGCCAACTTTGTCCATGGTCTGTGCTTGGGATTTGTTGATTGTCATGGCAAATGCAGGTTTACTGGGAAATTGGCGTCGCCCAAGTGTAAATGGCAATTCAAGGGCAGAACTTGTAAGGTGAATTCTAGGAATTAAAACAGTATTGTCAGGATGTGATCCTGTAAGTATTTTTGCTTCAATAACATTGTCTGTCATGGTGTTGATGACTAAACGTGTACCGTTGCATAAACCCTGTTTAGTATTAAGGTTTTTTAATAGCATGACAATTTTTCCGATTTTAAGGTTAAGATTGTGTTGTGGTAATCCGGCTGGGTTAATAGTGTTCAGATATTGTAAAGGGAACTTAAGATGTTCAATGTCGTCTGCAGAATCAATTTTGTCAGTACTTAGAAAGAGGCGGCTTTCTCCAGGTAGTAATGCAATGACTTGGTTATTTATGTGATCCACATCAATATTCTTTGGACATAATATAGCCCGTCGCGTTAACAGTGGTATCTGGTGTATTGTTTTGGAGGCGTGAGCGCAACTCCATTAGTTCTTCCTTGTTTAGCGTTAGTAACATGGATAATGGATTGCACTTACTGTTAATACGTAGCGTTTTCTGTGGTTGAATTGTTAAAAATGTATGACTGTAATGTGATGATTAAGTTATGCTGTATAGTCTTCACGTGTGAGGATGACGAACCTTTAATACGGAGTGTCCGTTTATTCTTATTACCCATCAGGTGTTGTGCCTGTGTCTTGTGTGGTTGCACTGTTAATATTGTATCACTGTAATGTGATTCAAATATGTTGTGGAGTCCGTATTTGTGGGGTTTCTGTACTATATCGTGTTTTTGCTTGCGGGTTATTAGAGGTGCGTGGATCATGCATGTGTAGTGTGTTTGCGTACTGTCTGGCGCTTTCTGTACTCCAATTGATTTGTGACCCTTTCTGGACTCCGTAGTCTGTCCCGTTTTACTTTGGGGTGGCGTATCATGTCGGGTTTGATTTGTGAACCTTTCTCGACTCCGTATTCTGTCCCGTTTTACACTGGGGTGGGGCGCTGATTCCTGTTGTTTGTGTGATTATGTCGTTCATAGTCTCCATGGACTCTGTAGTCTGTGGGGGGGTTTGTGTGGCACACCAAGCAGCACATTATTCTTAACTTCACTCAGCAGTAGTGCCACGCACAATATGGCGGTGACGGCTGCGCCCTCACTACGCATTAGTGCCACTCACAATATGCCAGCAATGCCTGCGCCTTCCGTATTATGTCAGGTTTTACCATGCTGTGTAGGCGCCTTTGCCTTTCGTACTTTCCCGCGCCTTCCGACGCGCGATGTAGGCGCCTGCACCTTCCGGGTCTGCCTCCGCTGTGTGGTGTGGACGTTTAACTGTCGTTGTTTCCGCCTTTATATTCTGTCCCTCACTGTGCATGTGTTTCGTGCCTAGGTTTTTTTGAAGCTGCTTCATTCCAGTTTTCATCATCTGTAACCCGCTCTCCATGTGTTTGGCCCCGTTCTTTAACCTCTTTATGACGTTTTACTTTGTTTCCTACTCTGTCTTTTATTTCTGACCTCGCTTTATCCTGCTTGCGGCATGTCAGACGGTTCGTAGTCTCTCCCGTTTCACTCTGGGGCGGGGGGGGGGGGGGGGGGGGGCTTTGTGTGACGCCTGTGCACTATGTCTCCTGCGTCCACGGGCAGGTCCCTGCGTCCATATCCGGTTTACCATTCTCGTTTAGTAATATGGATAATTGTGAGGTGCTAAAACGTAATGAACACTAATTCGTAACAATTAAATATTAAGCCATAATAATAATACTACTAATAATACAGGGGAAGTATACGGTTAAGTGGAGTGCTGAGTGAGGGAATGTTAATATGGCATTCTCTATTAATTAAATTGTTCACACTTCGCAGTGTATGTGCAGGAGTGTGTTGTACATAAACAGGCAGCCAGCCATTCCTTTGTGTCCAATGCATGAGCTAATAAATAAATAAATAACCCCGACCCCAAAATAAACTGGGGTGCTGACCATTTAAAAAAATGCAGTGCTGTGTTGAGATTCTGCACCCCATTTTATCGTAATAACAATCACTAAACGAATTGATTTTTATTCTAACTTGGCGCTCCGTGGTGATTTTCCACTCCATCGGGTGTTGTGTCAGTGGAGAGGTACAGCAGCCAAAGAGACAGAAAACCCACCGTCACGTTTCTGATTTCTCTCTGCTCTGAGTGTCCATTTGTTTGACAGTTCTGGATATCACACAGCATTACTTGTTCGAGGCAACAAGGCATTCGTTTAAGTGGAGCAATGACGTATAATGAAAGAGGCAACGTTTAAAAGTGAGGCTTTATTAATTAAAAATCTAATGATGTGATGTTTATGAGGCACTCGTCTTTACAATTCTCTTTGTTACTTTCGGTCCTGTAACTGCAGGTCTCCTAGAGCAGTGACTCCCAAACTCGGTCCTGGGACACCCTGAGCCTGCAGATTTTTGTTCAAACCGCTTCTGATTTTAATTGGACTGCTGAGCTAATTAAGTGGACTGTTAATTCACAAGTTCTGTGTCTTGGGAACAATATAGAAAATAGAAAACTAAGTTTGGTAAAATATATAATTACATATATATATATATGTACCAAGTAGTTATATGAGAATAATATATTTTGTTCTTTTTAGCTATTTTTCATCTTGAGTTTCATTCTACTTTTCCAGGTGTTCTAATTGTTTAATTAATCCTTTATTTACTAATTAGTGGGTCGATGCTGAATTCGCTGCAGACTTTGATCCTTCAGTGTTGTCTATCCGGGTGTCTGCACGGCTTGTTTTTAATTGTCATTAATAAGATACAACGAAGGGGGAAAACGGCACAGAGAAAGGGCAAAATAAAATGAAATCAACAAAAGAGAGTTTAGCATTTAAATCTATTGCAAAAGCAGAAGTATTTCTAAATGTCTTATAAATGTAAAAATCATGCCGTTGTGTTTTTCTGAATGCAAAATAAGAGAAAATAAAATTCCAGCTAATTAATTGAGCTCAGTGTTATGAGGTGTTGTCACTGATTATAAATCTGATTGGAAGAAAAACCTGCAGCCACAGGGGGTAGTGATGGAAATCGTATCGAAGCATTTGACACTCCCCTCTCTAGTGACACCTCCTGGCCATTTTCATTAAAGTTACACGAACTTGTGATCCACTTCAATGACGACTGTTACAACTCTTATTGCTTTTATTTTTTCGCAGCTACCGACTGACAACGAAGAGAAGGGATCGTCAGCAGCTTCTAGTGTCTGATGTGTAAAAAAATATAAATATAACTAATGCCGACAGGCAGAATACACTATACGATAGCAAGAGTTAAAAAAAATAAGACGCCTCACTCATGGATTCCCGGCTCTTTCGATTAGTATTTACTTTTGCACTGTATCATTATAATGGCTCCTGTTATTAGTATTATAATTAACCCTCATCTTTTCTTAAGATCACATTTCATAGCCTTAAATGTTTTCTTTGGTCTGACTTAGTTAAAACGGAGTAGACAGAAAATAAAGGTTTATCCCTGTACTTTGCCATGATATAGGTAAGCACATTTGAGAAAGAAAACGTGAAATCCTTAAATCACAGATGTTATTATTCGATCAAGTATTAAAATATCCATCCATCCATCCATTTTCCAACCCGCTGAATCCGAACACAGGGTCACGGGGGTCTGCTGGAGCCAATCCCAGCCAACACAGGGCACAAGGCAGGAATCAATCCCGGGCAGGGTGCCAACCCACCGCAGGACACACACAAACACACCCACAAACCAAGCACACACTAGGGCCAATTTAGAATCGCCAATCCACCTAACCTGCATGTCTTTGGATTGTGGGAGGAAACCGGAGCGCCCGGAGGAAACCCACGCAGACACGGGGAGAACATGCAAACTCCACGCAGGGAGGACCCGGGAAGTGAACCCGGGTCTCCAGGTCACCCAACTGCGAGGCAGCAGCACTACCCACTGTGCCACCGTGCCGCCCAGTATTAAAATATTTCATTTATTAATACTTTACAATATTTTTTGGAGCTCAAAAGTAACGAGTTAGCTACACAGAAAAGACGCCGTCAGTGGTTCAATTAGCTAAGGTGGTTGCTTTTCAAATTCTGAGCGTAGTGCTAGCCCGAGTTCGATCCAAACTAAGGACTCATCATAATTAATAATAATTAAAAAAATAATCCCGAGTGAAATCTTTATAACCAATTTGAACTAAATAATTTTGAGAGATACTGTGGAAGGATCGCATAAGAGATCTGTTCGGGAATCATCACCACTTAGAATCACCATCAAAATGCGATGACTAATTGCGTAAGGCAGCTCACGTCTTTACATTAATTCATCTTCTATTCATCGCCATTTGACGTCCATGAATCCCTCCATTGAATAAGGTGATCACAAACCCACTGTGGTAGATCAGGTTGAATTTGCTCTGCTGCACCAAACTTTCAAAGGTGTCAATCCGGAGCTCATCAGAGAGGCTGAGAGACACGGCGCAGATCAGTCACCGGCACACCGACACACACGGGACACTCCGAGGTGAGCAGTGCATCGGTCAAGGTCGGCATTAAAGATCCTCTTGAGTGCTGAGACAACAACAAAAAGCAGCGGGATATATATAGTTATAGTTATATATATAGTTATCTTCGAATTATTTCTCAGGGTCTGGCTGTGTAGCTAACACATGTCGACTTTGCAACCAAGACAAGCTGTTAACTGTTCTAATCTCACAGATAATCGAACCGCTTCAAATCCTCTGCCTCCATAAGGATGATCGGGAAAAGACCGAAATATTACCGCTCCTGCTCCAGTCCAAATGTCTTCAGAGCACATATTGACAAACAGAAAAAGGGCGATTCGACAATTGAATGAATTCAGACGCGTTAGCGGGTAAGTCCCCTCAGTAGTCGTGGCCGAGTGGTTAAGGCGATGGACTTGAAATCCATTGGGGTTTCCCCGCGCAGGTTCGACTCCTGCCGACTACGTGGTTTAAACTTTAGCAAATTCGAGGTATTAAGCCTTCACTTGACACTGGCAAACACAATTTGCAAAGCTTGTCAGGAGCTCACGGTTCAAATAACAAAACAGTGGTAGATACTGCAATCGATGGGAAGCAAAAGAACACGTTCTGTTGACAGCTTACCAGTTTCTATTCACGGCACAAATAATGAACGCGTTTGTGCAAATTTAAGTGTCCTTTCAGCACAGACTGCAGGAAAACATTTAATTGCAGTCTAGAAAATGATTAGCTGCCGTACAAACGTCATACGTTGTAAACCCCAAAGCAGTAAACACAATAACTATACTGATATTGATAATAATGATTTCAAAAACAGTCGTGTTCAAAGATTAAGCATCAAAATCGGTCTGAATTTGGACAAGAAGACAATAAGGCCGTTGTAACACAAAGCTCATTTATTTCTTTTCGTTACTGTGCCACGGGTGAAAGGCACTGCCAGGGTCTGAAGGTTTAAATTTAATAATGATTCTGGGTGGAAAATGACAGAATTCACATGTACTGTAATGTGAAACGAATCTAATAAGAACGGGTATCAGTAAATCATGCGTGTCTGCGTTCTTCGGAGGAGGCAAAGGATAAAGAATAGGAGAAGTAAAGAAGAGCTGACAAACAATCGGCTCCGCTCTTCTAACACTACACGTCGCCCGTCGTTATTTTCTTTAAAATCCGTATCACCTGTGTTTTCTTACTTATTTCCCTTTCTTCTGGGGTTAAATTTTGTGTCTCAACTTAGAATTCAGCCAAAAAAGAAAACTTAAATGAAGAAATAAGTAACAAATGAGAGCATGATGGGCCCACTGTAGGATCTATATATATGTGTGTATGTGTATATATAGTGTATATTATATATATATAGCTGTAGCCGGCCACGCGTTGCTGTGGCTCAGTCTAGTTAAATGGAAAAGAAAGAAAAAAGAAAGCGCACGTTTCTAATATGTTTAATTTCACAATGCTTGTGGGTATACAATATTTTTTGTTGTTCCATTGTCTGTGCAGAATGTTAGACTGAATAATATTGTTAAGTTCGTAGACGTCTTTGTTTTTGGCCGCAAGTATAGCTCGTTCACTCAGCCAATCGCGATTCTTATAATTGGTTTGAATATTGGGAAATACTTTTTCAACCAATTCTTCTTTTGACGTCACTAAATTGCAGAAGTTATGAGGCAATGAAATTCGTCCTGAGGTCAGATCGACCGGCACCTTTCCGTTCCCAATTTCCAGATTTCTCCAACCCCGTTATTGACAGTTTGCATTATTTGATCGTAAATGCCTTTTTGCTGAAGCGTTAGCTTAGGAATATTTGATTGCACATACGACAAAAGATCACCCGTGTTGTAATTTTGTTCACGACGCAATTCTACATCGAACGAAGCAGCAGCAGATCGATTCGGTGATGGCATTCCCAATTGATTGAGAACTTTGTTCGCGATTTGTAAACACAAATCTTCAATCATTATCAACGCTTAGTTGTAGATGTCTGCTGTGAAATCCATGTTTATATTTGAATTTTACTTGCGTATTCGACGGAAAATATCTTCAGCCGTGTGCGATTTATATTTCACCCATAACTGTGTTGGAGATGAAGGAGAACAGGCGGTCAATATGATTGCAAACAATGCACGAATTTGATTTGAATGTGACGTGTTGCAGGCGTCATTAATGTATACATCCCAGTGTCGGTTGTTCTCCAATAAATTCAGAGCTTGACATGTACTTCAGAAAGTGGCATGTGTAACGCCGTTGACAATTCTCAATTGCTGGAAAGACGTTGGACCGGGCACATTTACCAACAGCATGTGAACAAAGAAGCATTCATTTTGATTGGGATGCACGGTGTACAGTCTGCCTATCGTAGTTTCTTTGAATATGCCAGATTGTCTGTTGACTCGCTCTCCTCGTTTGCGTTGTTCAAGTGATTTTCTACTCACATTCCATGTGTAATACGTAGGCACTTCCGAATACAGCAGCGTTTTCACAAACGCGTCATTTTGACATAACGTAAAGAAAGCAGTTAACGTTGTAGCCGGTGGATTCAGGGCTATTTGGTGCACATTTGCAGCTGTGAAATAAACGCGTTGTCCATTTTCTAGATGTACTGCTAAGTGAACAACATCTGGACTTCGTTCATGTATGGGAAATGAAAGAATTCGCCATACAGCTTCATTGCTGCTTATGTATCTTCCAGCCTAATACTGTGCGATTTCATCGATATGTATGACCGCATTCCTATCACTTCTTTCTGGTTGCACGCCAAAAACTGCCATGTCGCTGCCTTTATTCACGTACTTACCAATGTATTTGATCGAAACATTGAAATAGAATCGTAAAATATTTAGTGTGGCGTGGGTTGCTTTTACGTCCAACAGATGGCGCTGTGTTTTCAAAAAGAGCATGTTTTTACCTGTCACAGGTGTGACATCTATATAATATGTATATAAAAACACGCACGTATTCGAATGCAACGTTGTGTCAAAATTTCAAAGCAATCGGTGAAGAACTTTCGGAGATTTAAGGTTTTGAACAAACGAACATTTACATTTTTATTTATATAGATGTATATTTATGTATATATATGGTTTTGGCAGCCAAGCGCTTTTTTTCCAACCTAGAAGACGTCTCTTGAGATCCGTTTAATCGCCTCGTTGATTGCATGTCCTCCCAGGTAGTTTCAATCCCCATTTCCTACACCGAGTCATCTCCCCTTTTATGAGTGACTGTGTTAGTCGCCGTACTTCGTACAGGTCTTTGAACGCACTGAATACTTGTAACTGGTGTCGCCCGTTGGCTACTTTCGACAGGGAATGGAAGCAATTGTCGAGTAACAAAAATTATTTGTAAGTGATTTCGCATTGAAGAAATAGTAAAAACTTGATCACTTGGGTCAATACCTAAAGAAATTCACACGGCAAATGCAACTGCGAATACACCAGAATCTGTATGATTTAATTGTTGCTGTGCATCTTCATAAATTATGGGAGGTTTGTAAGGAAACAAAGCATGCTGATCTGCTCCCGTTTCATGTTACAGTACTCTACGACGGGAACTGATCTGATGTTCATACTAACCTGGCTTATGACTTATGGCTCCGGGGCGATCACACCTGATATTACCAAGCGTTACTGTTTATAGCTGTGTATTGGAACATCCAAATCCTGCTTCCTCCTCCTGCTGCTTGCTATCGCCGCTCACCTACGCTACCACACCCGCCTGTCCTACCGGCTCCGTTGTGCTGTGCTGCTTCTACACTGCTATCAGCTAAGTATCACTCACTATTTTAGCGCTTTGAGTACTGAGAAAAGCGCTATATAAATGTAATGAATTATTATTATTTGTTATTAAACACTAAAGTAGAAAAACGAAGTAGAAAGTAACACTAAACCGCAACATCGCCGGGAACACCGGCACACCGCGTCTACTAAACACTAAGAAACACTAAAGGAAAAAATACTATTCAGTAAGTACCTCGTCTACTAAACAGTAAATCAGTAAAGGAGAAAGGACTAACCGCGTCAGCTGTGGAGCTCATCTCGGAGCGAAATGAAGTGAATGAAATGAGGTGAGTGGGAGGGGAGATGGTCACGTGACTCCAACACCCGCCTTAACTCTCTGTCCCTCCACAAACACACAAACACAGCCACATGGATACCAACTCTCCTTTATAGATATAGATTTCATGAAATTTATTGGAAAACAAAGAAATGTTTGCGTTTTACATATATTTTATCACATGGATTTTAATTTTAATATGTCACCTGTGTGACTGTTTGTTTTAATGATAAAATAATATTAGCTAATCCCCAGTTGATCGAGACTTGAGCACTTCTGCAAACAGTGCATTCCCAAATTAAAATTTAGTGTTTTTGGGTTGATCGCAATATAATCAAAAATCTGAAAATGTGCATAAAAACTTGGGGGGAGGGGAACCACAAAAACGAATATGGAAAAATAGGGAACACATGGAAAAATGTTTAGAAACACTGTATTGGACACATGAGAAATTAAAGTTGGCACAGCTTCTCTCCTAATAACATGAAAGGGCAGTGAAAAGGGGGATGAGAAGAAGAAGTTTCATTGTGTCCTTCACGCCATTTCACCATCCACAGGGTTTATTGTGTTATTCCTTACAGATTCACGCAGCATGACCTTAATGTCCAGTGGATTGTCACCCCAGAGCCTAAACATGTACCCCCCCTCCACATTACCTTGTACTGCAGGTTAGCACTGATGTTCTGAATTGGACCAGTTGGGGTGACATTCCTTAATTGTCTCTTCATGTCTTTATTTAACTCCACAGCTTAATGTGTTAAATTTAGCAGTCACGCCTGCTGCCTCACAGATCCACTGTCCTCCATTCATTGTTCATGTGGACTTTTACCCTTCCTCCAATATATTTTGTGTATTCCTCCAGCTACTCCAGTTTTTCTCCCACATCCCTACACGTTGATTTGGTTGATCAGCACAGACTCTAACTTGGCCCTGCATGACTGGCAGTGTGGGTTTCTTTAGGTCCTGACATTCAATGGACTGGCACACTGTCCACTGCTGATCTCTGCCTCATGTCCAATGCTCCCAAAATCTATTTATTTGAAAATTTCTTCCCAGCGTAGAATAAGCTTGTCATGTATATTTCTATTTCTGGACAAACTAAACTTTCCCAGTCTCATTTATTCATCCCATTCTTTATTCTTGATATCCTCTTTCTGTATTTTTGTGGCTTACAGACTCACACTAACCAGATTAGTGCCACTTAATGTGTTAAAGTATTAAACACATCAAGTCCAGACAACTGGGGTGCATCTTCAGTTCAGAGAAATTGGGCGGAACACAACATGTCACTCAACACTGAACGGTCCAATCAAGACACTGATGAAGTGACAGATGTGACAGGCGAGTAAGGACAAGTGACTAAGGGAGAGCCGTCCTGACCTAATGGCCTCCCCACTGGTTTACTGATTTTATGCTTGTCTGCTTTTGTTACTCCCTCATTGAATTTTCTGCATATTACTGAAAACTAAAATCCCCATCTAAACCCCTGCTGACTGCTCACTAGTAAGGAGTGAAAAGGCAGGGTTTTGTTTCATAAACTGATTTTCATTCTAAAATTTGTCTTGCATGCAATTTTACAATTGTAAAATACAAAATCTGCTTAACCCCTTAATCGCCCTCCGCCGGATATATCCGGCACCGTTGTTTTATTGCTAACGCCATACTGCCGGAATTATCTGGCACATTTGCCTGTGATTATATGAATGCCTGGCAAGTAGTATAACTGACGGTTTGGCGTGGGTATTATTACTACGTTGTATTTCGACAAGTCTGTGGTTGTTTTGGCCGGTCATGTGACGTGATTCACATGTGACAGCTGTGAATATGGCGAAACGTAAACTGACTTCAAGTGAGGCTTTGCAGGCGATTTTGGAAAGTTCTGATCATGATTGTAGCAGTTCTGAAGAAGATTGTAGCGACAATGATGAGCAGCAACGTGCGCTGCATGATACTGTGAATGAAGACGCATCGGATGATGGCGATGAGTGGGTGTATCCCCAGCATCTCAACTGGACTGCTGCCCGAGGTGAACTACCTTTTCTGCATCCGTTTGAGGCAACGTGTGGCTTTACTGTTGATGTAAACAATTACACTGCTGAGCAGTTTTATGAGCTGTTTGTGTCACCTGATTTGATCAGACATTTTGTTCATCAGACAAATCTGTATGCAGCACAGTTTATTGAGAAAAATCCCAATTTACCTCCACATTCCCGTGTTCGTGCTTGGTTTGACACTGATGAAAACGAAATGAAAAAATTCATTGGGATTTTGATGTTGATGGGAATAATCAGAAAACCAGATATTGAGATGTACTGGTCTACAGATCCTATGTATGCAACACCTATTTTTGCAGCTGTCATGACACGTAACCGATTCTCTTTGCTGCTGAAATTCTTTCATTTGAATGACAACAGAAATGAGCCAGATAAGAAAGATCCAAACCGCGACCACTTGTTCAAGCTACGTCCTTTGATTGACCATTTATTTGAAGCATTTCAGTTGCCCTACATGCCAGGACCGTCAGTTGCAGTTGATGAAAGTTTATTGTTGTGGAAGGGTCGCTTACAGTTTCGACAGTATCTACCATTGAAAAGGGCACGGTTTGGTATCAAGATGTTTTGCTTAGCTGAGAATTCAGGTTACATTTATAGATTTTGTGTATACACTGGCAAAGAGATCCTATGAGTAGTATTTCAGCAGTGTTGCCAGATGAATGTAAGGACTTTGGACTTTCAGAAAAAATTGTTGTGTACCTTGCCCTAACACTATTGGACAATGGGTACACCATTTGGATGGATAACTGGTACTCCAGTTGTAGGCTGTTCCATTACCTTCATCACCGTAAAACTACAGCATGTGGAACAATTCGTTCTAACAGGGTCCCTCCAGAAGTTCGCAATTCAGCGCCAGCACCGGGTCAGCACATTGCATACCGCAGTGGCCCATTGCTGTGCCTGAAATTTCGAGACAAAAAAGATGTTCACATGCTAACAACTCAGCACAATGAGTCTGTGCAGGAGGCTCCCCGCAGAAGAGTACGCCCATCACCTACTGATGTCCGTTACAAGCCACAATGCATTATTGAATATAACAGCAACATGGGTGCTGTTGACAAGCAGGACCAAATATTGGAACCCTATTCGGCTGCAAGAAAAACTATGAAGTGGTATAAAAAGTTATCAGTTCATCTGCTCCAAATGGCAATGCTAAATGCTCACATTTTGTTCCAGAAAAATGGAGGCACAAAAACATTTCTGCAGTTTGAACATGACGTCATTGCAGCCTTCATTTTCTCTGGTGAGGAACAACATGCAGATAGAGTAGAGGCAGTGGTGAGGCTCACAGAACGTCACTTTCCAGACAAACTCGAACCAACACCAACTTGGACCAAGCCACAGGCATGCTGTCGTGTCTGTTCAAAGAAGGGTCAGCGTAGAGACGTCAAGACCTTCTGCTCAAAGTGTCCCAGCAATCCAGGACTTTGTGCAGTTCCCTGCTTTGGCCTGTGGCACAGCAAACTCAAATACTGGGAATGAAACTATGATTGACTGAACTACTTTTGACTTTTGAATTACTTTTGACTGTTCCGTTTTGTAGTAGACAATAAATCCAGAAGCCTGAGAAAAGGTACATTTTGTGTTTTATTATGTGTTTGCCCATTTCTAGAACAACATTTAGTGGTGAATACTGCTTGAATAAATGTAAAAAATGTAAAAAAAGTAAAAAAACGAAAATTCTTCAGATTTCGCCTGGCGTGGGGAATATTTAGGGAGTTGGCGGTTAAAGGGTTAATATGCTTTTTATTTTCTTTTGTAGGGGTGGTCAATGTTGTATGAGGCTAAAAGCAAGGAATAATGGTCTCTAAAGGTTATTCTAATATCTTCTTCCTTGATCACTTACTATGCTAATGTCGTTGCCCCAATTCTTCATATCTTCTTCCATGTCACCACACACTTTCATGTTCCTCACAAACTGCTTACACACACATCCATGCCAACAGTTTTGCTTCACACCATTCATATGGTGATCAAAGGTAACACCATAAGCACTCACTCTCCATAAGTCCATCAAAACCAGTATCCTTTCCAAAGCTCCAAAGGAGTCACACTACCAGGCTTTACCTGAGAAGAAGAACCAACACAATGTGTGCATGTAAGTGCTGTCTGTCTGCACCATCCCACTGTCCGTACTCTGCACCAGAAGACATTTTCACAATGTTTTAGTACATGGAGAAGAAGTCTGCCAATGAGGATATTCACTCATCACTACTGTCCACGAATAGTCCTGTTCTTAATATGTGCTGCTCAGTCTTTCCTAAACAGCTGCTGTCAAAAATGCTAAATAAATCAGATTTATGATCAGGTAATGAAGCAACTCAAATGTTATCTACAAAACAGTAAATCAAGATAAACCTAACTGTGCCTTTCTACCTGGAGCCAAATCAGAAACTGCTGTAACTTACATCATAAATGACATTCTGATTTAGCACAATGCAGTAAACTCCACCATTATTAAGATTTTATCCTTTTAGCCTTTGAGATTTAGCTGGCTTTTCACACACTGTCCTTTTGTGGTTTACTTCTTATTTATCAGCTAATTTTTATTATTTGCAGAACTCCCAATTCCTGCCATCCTCAGGGTCTGATGTTGTGGCCGTTAGTGTTTTGGTTCTGTTTGCCATTTTAAGATGTCACTCTGAAATGTAATATCATCTTTACTGTGTAGGCTGATGACCCTCAGTTGTATTTATAAATGTTTTTAAAACCTTCTTTTAATTACATTTGCAGCTTTAATGAGTTAAACTAATAAATGAATGAAAAATATGTTTTAATTTCACAAGGAAGGCAGGTCTTTATCTATTGTCATTGTGTGCTTATGTTGTGTGTTTTATCTTCAGGTCATTTTGTATTTCACTTTACTGCACTTTATTTGTAAAATGTGTTTAAGAATTTCACTAACATTACACAATGTCATCTTCACAGTTTCCATTCTTCTCTTTTCTTTTTATTTTTAGGTCGTGAAGCTCCAGTTTTCTCCCTACAGCCTCCTGAACCTCAGAGCAGAGAGGAGTTTTTACAATGTGAGTCTGTACTTTGATTAAATGGATCATCACAATAGAAATCATTTCTCTTTAATACGGTATCTCAGTTCAGGCTTATGATATGAAAGTGCAACCAGCAGAACATGTGGTGTGAATGTTATGTGACTGATGAGCTGAAAGTGATGGGGGGTCCTGTGACAGCTGCATTATGGGAACGAGAGATTCAGGACTGTGATGTACCAGCGCAGTCTGTTGGACTTGAATCAATCAATCTGAAGAGTCAATTGATTTCACAGGAAGTAAAAAATACAAAAACATCAAATGAAATCCTGCCGACTACGCTAAGTCCTACATCCATTGTTCTTTTTCCCAAGATCTACATTTTTCCAAGAATTTTGTCCCTACAAGGATTTTTTTTTCTCATCTTCTTAGGGAACGAACAAGGCCAGTTAAAGCCCACTGAGACATTCCTTGTATGATTTTCAGCTCTACTAGAAATGTATTGTTGTTTATCTTTTTTTTTTTTGCCTCTTCTCCTTTGTACTTTTACTGCACTTTTTATTTTCTGCTTTCTCTATACTGCATGTTTTTCTATTTTGCTTGTTTGCCTTTAATGATATTAATGATAATACTGTAATTATTATTTATGTTGTGAATTTTATCCAATGAATTCAGCCCAATGTGCTAGAAACAAACTTACAAAATCCATTACCATTAACATACAGTATACATATTCAAATAGATAATCAATGTTAAAATAAAGATTAAAATGAATTGTGATTATTATTGAAATAATAGAAATTCCAGTAAGTGTTGTGGTCATTTACAGAACATTTTGAGTAAGTGTAGCAATTTAAAAATGCAAGATATTTTCCTCACTGACTTGTCAAACAGCCAAATGTCAGTGTGAAGCGTCCATTAAAACTCTGTCCTCAACGGTAATCTCATGGTGTTTATCGTAATTCCAGACCTCTGAGACTTCTTTCCAAATGTATGGCTTGCCTGTCTTTGCCTTTGTTGTCTGTTGTCATCTTTTTGTTGTTTCTTTTTAAATCCCCACAGGATTCTGTCCAATCAGATGAGCTCTTTACCATCGACAGCACATTGGAGTTTCATCAACACAGCTCCTGATTGGTTCTTGTTAATTGTCTGTGATGTGCTCCGCCCCCACTCCCAGATTTCCTCACTCGTTTTCTTTTCTCTCCTTTCAGACTTCTGTCCCCTCACACTGGACATCAACATGGCACACAGAAAACTCTGTCTGTCTGAAGGGAACAAGAAGGTGACATATAAGAGGACAAAAGCCAAATACCCCAATCATCCTGAGAGGTTTGACTGCTGGCTTCAAGTTCTGTGCAGAGAGGCTCTGACTGGGACTCGCTGATACTGGGAGATGGAGTGTACTGGTGAAAGTCTGAGGATTGGAGTCACATATAAAGAAATGAGGAGGAAAGGATGGGGCCTGGACTGCTGCCTTGGTCACAATGACAAGTCCTGGGGTTTATGTTCTCATTCCCAGTACTCTGTGTGTTACAAAAACAAAGACACTGTAATCAGCACCCCCTACAGCCCCAGAATAGATGTGTATCTGGACTGGCCTGCTGGCTCTCTGTCATTTTATAGTATCTCACACACCCTTCTTGTGTGATTTTGGGCTATACAAAAAATAAATTGTATTGTATTGTTCACAGTGTAGGCTGGCAAATCTAACTAACCCTCTGTATATCCTCCTTTATCAGCCACAACCTCCACCAAACGTTTCCTTTTCTTGCTTATAAGACCTGCACAATGTTTGGGATGACTTATGGACCATCCCTCCCTACAAACTTGCTTCAGTTCCTCAGTATTTCTGGTTGCACAGCTCTCTTCAGGTCACGCTTTAGCATCTAAAAGGGGTTACGGTCAGGACTCTCGCTTGGTCAAACGTCTTTACCAGCCATTCTTTTGTTGATGTACCTGTGTGCTTTGGGTCATTGTCTTGCTGCCTCACCCAGCCTCTCTTAATTTGAGGTCATGGATTGCTGCCCTTACATTTTTTTTTTTATATACTTTTGAATTTTTTGTTTCCTCAATATTTGTGTTGTGTCCAGGCCATGAATTACCAAACCAGACCCAATCCATGATTCTTCTTCTACTTTGTATCACAGTTGGGATGAGGCTTTGGTGTTGGTGTGCAGTGACCTCTTCCACCAAACCTAGCATTGTGCATTTGTGCCAAAACATTCAACTTTTGTCTTATCTGTCCATTTAACATGTCCAAGGAGCATTGGAGAACATCCAGGTGGTCCTGAGCAAAAACATAAGATATGCTGCAATTCATTTTTTTTCAGGAATGCCTTTTGTGCTGGTGGAGTGATTGTTACCTCATGCCCACTCCTAGGAAGTAACTACAGTCCTGAATTTCCTCCATTTGTAGACATTTTATCTTACCATGGATTGATGAACACTCAGGTCTTTAGCAGTGCTTTTGGTAGCCTTTTCCAGCTTCAAGCATTACTATCATGAGTCTTCTAAGGTCCTGTGACATTTGTTTGGATTGAGGTGAGGTTTGCACTAATCACTTTAACTTGAAGAGAGAGGAATTGTCAGTTGCCAGGCTTATAATTTCATCCTCTTTATTGACACCTTCCTCCATTTAGCTTTAGGAGAAGTCATTAACACTGAGGGTCACTTACTTTGTCCAGCCTGCACTGTCTAATGATGACTCAATGTTCTCAATAAGAACCTGGAAAGTAGAACAGTTTGTGTGTCATTAGTTTAGTCAGATTGTGTTTTACTATGAATTGTGACTTAGATGAAGATCAGAGCACATTTTAGTAGAAATCATATCCATGGAAATCCAAAGGAGTCACTTACTTTTTCTTCCTAAAGTACATATATTAAAGGCTGAGACATCAATAACTGCTGTGTCCCCTGAATGTTACCTCTTAGGTAGGACAAACACGTGGACCTGCTGGAGCAGCACAAATGAAAAGCTTTATAAAGGCCTCAGTATAAAGAACTATTGACAGACATGTGTATGAGTGACAAAGGTATCTAGACTGCTGTCCTCTCACCAGACATTGTTTGCCCCTCAATTGGTTACTCAAGGGGTTTGTCACCTCTGAATAAATTGTCTGTGAATATCTGAAGGTGATGACTCACTGGTCACTCATATATCAGGGACACTGATGGAGTTTGGTGTTTTCCTGAGACACTTGATGTTACCCAAACATAAGGAGTTGAGTCAGCTGACTAACTTCACCATCACTGTCAACATTTAAAGTACCAATCACATGTGACACCTGTGAACACTTTTATCAAGCCCTAATTCACAATTCTCTCAGGACCACTGAATATGCTGCATGTCACGTGATGTCAGTCTGTATAAACAGGCAGATTAAGGTCCAGGGTGTCCGCCTGTATTACAGGCCTAAGCAGCAGGTGGAGACTGTGAGTTCTAAATCTGTCATCTTCTTGGAGCCTAACGGGGGTCAAAAGACAGTGGAGAAAGTAAAGAAGGAGTGAGGGGTGATAGTGAGAAAGGAGGGTGTCAGGGGGAGAAAGGGCAAGATGAACAAACTCAAGGAGCTGAGTGAATAACATGAGTGTGCTGCTTGTATGTGCCACTTTAACATAACTTGAAAAATAACAACTGAGATTAGTTCATCCTGACGTTTTCTTCTCTGAATTGGCACACTCTGATTGCAGTCCTGTGATCACAGATTGTACTCCTTATTGATCAAATCCATGTCTTGATGTGTGACTGACATCTAATTCGGTCCTCAGACAGGCCGTCACATGATGAGCTCTTCACTGCTAACCTAAACCCTGTTGTCCTCTTCTCTTCTCTCTCTTTCATTATTTCACTTCAGCCATGGTGCCAATTCTCATTGTCTGACCTCATAAGGCCATTGGTCTCTATGGTTATTCACATTCTCATCACATCTGCACATGAGCAGTGATTCAGGTCAGAATCTTGTTTTAAAGCACATTCTACACATTCTCATTCACTTTGGGTCTGTTGCCCTCTCAACTCTGCTGTGGTCCTTGTCCTCATGTCAATGACACTCCTGTCCCACCCTGATGTCTGGAGTACCACAGTTCCCTTTAATTATAAATGGTATAATTATGAATGTCTATGTCATCTCACATATAAATTTCAAGTTCATGTTCAAGTTTCTTTATTGTCATCCCATCCAAATACATCGTACAGGTTGATAAGAAATTGGATGTCTTCAGGACCACCGTAAAAATAAACAGCATGTAGTGCAACAAGACAATGTACACAACTTAGTGCAAATACAACATGCAGTGCAAACATACAAGACAGTGTGCAGTAAACTGACATGACAATGGTAGGACAACGTCCCACAGATCAGTTCTAACTGGATCAGTAACAGCTTAACAGCAGAGGCGACATTACAGTGTTAAAAAGGTGAAATATAAGAAGATAATAAATGTACATCTGGAATGTAGTAATTGTTTATCACTCATAAAGTGCAATGTTTACATTTGATTTACAAAGTTTCCAAATGTGCAAATAGTGTAAAGTTCACAGTTCAGAGTTCCACGTCAAGTAGTGGGAGGTGTTCAGACATTAAGGAGTCGGACAGCATGGGTGAAAGAAACTGTCACACAGTCTGGATGATCTGACTCAGATACTGCAATACCATCTGCTATATGTCAGCAGCTCAAAGACCCCATGTGCTGGGTATGAGGGGTCAGTCACAATGCTGGGTGCCTTGTGGAGGTTGTGTGTGCTGTAGGTGTCATGTATGGAGTGCAGAGACACACCAATGAAGTCCGTCCTTAGATGTCTTATCAGTCCTCTGTAGTAACTTGCGATCCACAGCACTACAGTCCACATACCACACCATGATAGAGCTGGTCAGCACATTGACACATTCATGTGTGTGCTTAGCAAAGTGGCTTATGTTTGGTCAATGAAAGGATGGTGCTATATAATAAGGACCGATTTAAAAGGCTGTGAATAAGATGATAATTATCCATTAGTGGAGTGCAGGGTCATGTCACACACAAACATACATGGATGTCATCTGGGCCAATTACAGTAGGTCAGCATAAAAACAGGGCCATGCTTCTATAATCCTTGACTTTATAATAAATTGTACATTGGCCCGAGTGTGTGTGTGTGTGAGCGTGTTTGTGTTTGTGTGTATGTGTGTGTGAGTGTTGCGTTGTGTGTCCAAAGCACTCTCAACAAAGGCCGTTTTAAATAAATAATCACCGTGCTTGCGGCTTAGCGAGGGGGTGTGGTGGTTGTGGCTGTAGCGTCTTAGGGAAATCTGTGGTGTGGGCGTTTCTCACCTAATTGCACAGGTGAGAGACTGCCCACATCCATGATTGATCCTGAGGATGCTAATGGGCTGCAGCTTCTATGTCATCTCAGCATATATAGAAGCATGAGCCGGCTAGAAGGGGGAAAGAAAGAACAAAAGAAATTGAAAGCAATGGAAAGAGAAAAGACGGAGGTTGCTGGAGAGCGAGGAGCAGGAGAGAGAGAGAGAGACGCTAATGTAAAAGAAGCATTGGGCTTAACTGTTTGAAAGGACTGCCTCCAGCAACGTTTTAACCTCAGCTTTTAAAGGATTGTTTTATTCTATTTATTGTTTTACCTCCACTTTTGTTTTTATGGATTATTTATTTATACTTTGGAAGCACTGCACTATTGCACTTTGTGGACTTTGTTTTGTTGTTTTGATTTAGTTAAATAAAAGCACTGTGCACATTTATACATCAACCCTTTGCTATTGTTACCTCACTGTCTAGCTCATCTCGGTAACATTATCGACAGTGTTGGGTTCAAGGGCTCCTGAACAGAAGATGGGAGCGTGGAGAAGAACCCGCCCTGCACCATGTAAACAGGTTGGAAAATGAATGGATGGATGGATGGATGGATGGATGGATGGATGGATGGATTATTCTGTTTCTTAAAATGAGGGAATTTGTTTACGTTAATGAATGTCTAACAGTTGAGAACTTCAACTACAGAGAAAGGTAATAAAAATAAAGTGGGAGCTTTACTGTATAATAAAATTAATTACTGGCATTGACAAAAGGCACAACTTGTTATGTTATTATACAGATTAACATCAATCAATTCCTTTTTTTCCTCCTAACATTCCTATAACTTTGATAAATTAGAGAAGAGAACTTACTATGGGATGGACATTTCAATTAATAAAGAGCGCCAGCATGAGTAGAATGAATCCTCAGTTTAACAGCTCTCTGTCTCAGTCTGCTGAGGGCTGCCAGGCCATCACATTACAAATCTGTTTATGGTAATTTACGTGTTGTGTTTTATTTTCATTTTATTTCATTTGTAAATGTGCACTGAGCTCTGAGTCTGAGTAAAGTGGACTGCAGTGTGTAATAAATAAATAAGAAATACTGACGTGAATTAATCTTTAGCAGACCCCCTGTGACAGGTCATCTCTTCTGTCACTTTGTGGTCTTCACTCTCTGAGCTCCTGTCTCACATTAACTGTTCACCCTCATTGTCTCCTCAGATGTTCTCTCTGTCAGCTCTCAGCTTTCTCTTTAAATCTCCTCCTCTTCCTCCTCACTGACCACAAACATTCACTTTGGTTTCCTCACAAGTCACTTCCTTGTTTGTCTGACTGATTCTCTCTGCCTGCCTCTCCTCAAACTGATGATGGCTGAAGCCCAGCTGTTTGTATCACAGGACGAGTTCACCTGCTCGATTTGTCAGGACACCCTGACTGACCCCGTCTCGATCCCCTGTGGACATAATTTCTGTCTGAAGTGCTTAACCAACTACTGGAATCAGAGCCAAGTTTGCAGCTGTCCTCATTGCAGACATGTCTTCATGCTGAGGCCTGAACTGAAGAGAAACACTCTGCTGAATGAAGTCATCAAGAAATTA